>NW_026556226.1:0-39546 GCF_029017545.1 Prosopis cineraria | reverse complement strand
TTATAATGCCAAAATACCAGCGTAGCGTCATCTCCCCACCCCATCCCCGCTTTGCCTTGCCATCGGTATTTCTCGCCCGTAATTATCATTAAAATAATTAATAATTTAAACAGCATTTCGATTTCGATTTCGATTTCGATTTATCAACATTGCCCCGTTTTTCCGGCTTTCCATTTTTCTTCCCCTCTCCCCGTGCTCTTCCTTCTCTTGGTTATATTTTAGCCAATTACATTTCCTCTTCCATGATCTTCCCTTATCTTTCTTTGGCGCTAATGATTAAGGAATGGCTGTAAAATCTTACCTTCCTGACCTGATTCGAATGTCGTTCTGGAAATGAGCATTTATTTTTTAGTAAATAATTGACGGATTAAATTAATTTGCAGATAATATTATATACTGCTACTTACCTTTTTGGCGCTGGGCGAGTATATGCCAGTCCTGCACCAAAAAAGAATACTACAGCTGTAATTTAAAATTGCTGTTATAAAAAGTCTAAACCCCAATTGTCACGATAACCACACTAATGACTATAAAAGCCTGTGTGGACTTTTTGAACCGGGGGGGGGGGGGGGGGTTTGGATTTGAATGATTTGAGTTTGGAATGTGGTAACGCGTCTTCTCTGGCGACCAGTTTGTTTCTTTTTCTTTTCCTGTGAAGGCAAAAAAAAAAAAAAACTTGTGGCTGCTAAAGGAGTACGGGAGTAGCTGCAATTCTACGCAGCAACATTTATTTCGTAATATTTATTAAAAAAAATGAAAAAGAGGTCTGACAAGACAGAATCAGATGTTGACAATATACGAGACGTGCCAATGTTGCTCGATAGAATTTAAGTGATGGAAGGATCTACTTTAGAAGAGGTTGAGTGAGAGAAGAGACTCATTATTTGAATTAAACACTCGATACAATACAATTGCAGTCTGAAGAAAAGAAAATTTCAGCCCGTGGCCTTATTCGGGCCAACCCACAACGCAAAAGTTTGATCCGTATCTGATCTATATGACGACTATTAATGCTGGGTTTAACCAATAAGGAAGTGCAGCAATGTTAATAGTAGAGTTCCACCCGACCCAATTCAATGCGGATATTTAAAGAATGGGGGTAAAAAAGATTGAAATGAAGAGAAGAATGAGAGGTTAGGCAAAACAGCGCAGGAATTGAGGATAAAGAGAGGGGGGCCCGCGGTGAGGAGCTGGTAGATTGGCATGGAAAAGGGAGGAATGTGAAGGATCGTTCAGTTTGACAGATTTGAGGACAAGTGGCAGCCACTCTCTCTTGGCTGCTTTGTTCTCGCCTTCTCGAAAGGGATGGATCCTCCCTGCGTGTCACCCTGCTTCTTTTCAAAAAGAAAAAAGAAAAAATCGACGGTCTGCTTTTTTTAATTATATCATTTTTTATACCTTTTTTTTTTCAAGAGTTTTCTTTAAGTTTCTCATAAAACAATCAAATATACACTACTGTGAGATTTATTGATAACTCAAAATGATTACTATTAGGCTTCATTTACTGTATTTCATTATGTTGTGGGACTTGGACGTGATTTCCATTTTTTTTTTTCTTTTCTTTTGTTGAAGGGGCCATGGCCAATGGCAATTGATTGAAGAAGCAAAGAGCGGTTGTCTTGGTAACCACAAAACAGCGGCGCCAAGAAATTCCATGAATTTGAACACTTTTAAATGGAGGCTCCACTTGGTTTTACTTTGAATCTATCAATACTATATTGTATTTTGGATAGCATTCAGTGGGGCTAGCAAGTAGCCTGGTAGCCCGGTCGGTCTTGGCCAAACTCAATAGGGTTAATGGGCTGGATTTTGAGCCAGGGTCAATTCCAACCCAGCAAAACTCAACATTGATTTTTTTACAAAACTTAATTATTTTGTAATGTTATTTTATTTAACATTTTTATAGTTATACGATTTGTAGGTCAGCATTAATATATTTGATAATTTTAATTTTTCTAACTCTAATTTAAGTATTTAAAATTAAGTTTTTTACTTATATCGTGTAAAAAACTAAAATAATTATTAATTATATATAATTTTAAAAATTGTTACTTTAAATTCCAACATTATTTTTATAAATAATCCGTTTTAAATATTTTAGTTATATTTATATTAGTAATAAATTTTATTTTAATATTTAAAACTTTTTAAAATAAAATTTGAGCATCGAGCCAAAACCCAACCTGACATTCGGGTGGCCCAGTGCCTTAATATGCACATAGGGTCGGGCATTAAGTTAGGATGAAGCCTAACCTGACCCTACACACTCTTATTGTGTACCTTTTCTTTATGGAGAGAGCTATGACCCTTATCTCCCTAATGTAGAATCAACAATGCTCTTGAGGTGAAGCAACTACTTCAAGGTAAACAAAAAAGGTATAAGTTATTTGTTTTAAAAAACACTGTCTTCGCTTTGTTTTGATAAGTTTTTAAAATACATTATTTTTGTGAGAAAAATTTACGTACTTATCTTTATATATTTAATATATTTATATTCAAAATTAAATCATGATATATGGATCTTAATGTTTTAATTTAGTTAACAAAAAAATATTATAAAATAAATAATCTATAAAAAATCTACATGTATTGATTTAACTGGATTAGACACTTTAAGTATATTAAATTTAATATAAGTCCTTCTCTTTTTGTTTAAGCCCCAAAATTTTTTGCAGCTCACAACAATAAGGCTAGTGGTGGAGCCACATTATCACAAAGGTGTTCAAATGAACTTTTATTTTAGAAAAAGTTACAAGTAGTAGGATATGTAATTTTTACAACTTTGCACCCTTCTCTTAATATCACGTGTCCTCTGAACTAAATAAAAAATATTTGGCCAAAAATATTATTAAATATATAATATTTTAATGATTGAGATAAATATAAGTCGCATATTTAATTAAAAGACCATATCAATAATTTAATATAATTTTCTATAAATAAAAAGGATTATCAATCTACTTATATTGTTATAATTTTAGTTTCAATATACCCTCTCTATTAAAAAAATAAATAAATTTTTAAGAGATTTGATATTAAAAAATATAAGGCATTTTTAGTATTTTGGGATGTAATTATTGCATTTTTTTCAAGTGCCATATGAATAAACACTTTATATTATTTTAAAGTGAAACACTTTATTAAATGGGATAAATATGAAAAGATTATGTTAGTTTAAAACAAGTAATTACTTTATTGGAGGTGAAATTCAGTTAAAAATGTCTTATATTTTTTAATGAAGGAAGTAATTATTATTTTTAAAAAATATGAACTTGTAAATTAAATTATCTTACACCTTCTGATTTTAGGTCCTAACTTTGTCACTATGTGAGGCTAACCTTTGGAGGAATCTAAATGCTATTAAAAAGGCTGTCCTTTTTCAAGCAATACTTTTTCATATACACTTTCAAGAATTAAACCTTACAATGATATTTAAAGTAAAGAGTTCAAATCACTATCATATGTGCTACACTCATTTGGTAAAGTAAAACTGTATTCTGGTTTGATTGGCTTTTGATCAAGTGGAGAGGCGAGTATTTTTAATAAAAATCAAAAGCAAAACAAGTCCAGAGTGTCACGCGATCAACTAATAATGTATTCATGATCTCGAATTCTCGATTCATCAAATACTACTATTTCCTCTTATAGTTAAATAAATAAGCCCGTATGGAGCATTGTATGATACCAAGTAACTGATATAATTTAATTTAATTTAATTTTCTTTTTCATGCATAATTTAATTTTTGTTATTATTACTTACTTGATGTCTGGCACGACTGCACACCCAGTCGAAAAGCGTTGTGGGTCATCAAAGGAATTAAGGCCCACAATTCCACGCCACGAAACGGCCATTACCAGCCTTGAGCCCTTCATGCACCCAAAACACGATGACAATGGATTCCATAAAAGCACAGCCAAGGGTGTACAAAAAATAAAATAGGTTGCTGGTTGTTTAGACATTGCCAAATAAATAATATAAAGAAAACATGCATCTAGATCAGAAAGGAAAAAAAATAAAACAGTAATGAGACAAATATTACTGAATAATATCAGAAAACAAGACTCCTACATATTACAAAAGTTTGCAAAATTTCAGGCGGAATAAGTACCGAAAATGGCTTAAATAGCTTTTCTTTTTTTCCTTTCTGGACATATTTCCCTTCTTCACTGCTCTTTCTTGTCGCATCGTAGAACACAGACACAAGTGAATTGGACAAAATATTAAACGGCCGAGCTACTTACTCAAGACCAGCCGAAAAGCCAAGCTCCCAAAGGCCGAAAAAGATTAATTTTAATTTAAACAAAAAAAACATGGTCAGATAGGTGATATTCGTCACGAGCAATGAACACGTGCCATGGCAATTGGCAAGTCAAAAAGGTCTTGCAGCCTCTTCCAGCATCTTCTTCGTTCTGGTCAGCTTCTCTAGCTCCCTAAGAACCTGAAATTAGTGCAAGGTGAGACACCTCACTGACATGCTTTCAACTACACCTAAAAACATGCTCGAATCTGAAATGCACCTCCAGAGTCATTTCTTCTTCCGTGACGTCACCCAAGTCCTCATAACCTAACCCAGAGGCCACTTCTGCAAACAGAGCCACTCTGTCATGACCCAGGAGGAGAAAACAGGTAGATGGACCACAAATACTTCACAACCCACCCTCCCCTTCTCACCACATCAAGATTCAAGAGTACTTACTTTGAAGCGAAACAACCGCATCAGCTGTAGCATAACCATCTCTGTATTTATCGTACAGGGCAGCTAGTTGACTCATTAACTGACATCGATTATCCCAGCGTCATTGATGAGTGTTTCAACTGCCATGAATAAATCCAAATTTGCAAATTACATCATTAAAGTTTGAAAGGAAGGAACCCACCTCTTCGTGAGACCCGGATGAAGATACTTCAACGAAGAAAATTCACTCTGGTTGTTGAATAGATCCCCAGCCACCATGTCCAGAGGTACATCTATCCACAATGTAATCCCATGTCTCAGAAATGCCCTATTAAGGTTTCGGAGAGCATGTCAGAACGATATAGAAGCTAAAACGGACATTGGCATCATACTATTCATGAATGATAGGATAGGTCACTCAGGTCAGATGGCTAAATTAAATCCATACAGATTTGTTGAACTTTGAACTGCACCATTTCCAGCACAAACTACTAGTCGACCCATAGACGATAACTGCTTCAGTACTTCAGTCTGCAGCATATGTCGTGTTGTAATAATGAGATAGAAAAGAATGTAAAGACTAAGAGGGATCAGGTAATTATAAATACTTGACAGATATACAATGGAACACCGGGTAACATGAATCAAGTCTGTCACAATTACCTCGGATTCACGAAAACCATTTTTTCATCACTCAATCGGGAGGATTGAACTGCAGATGCACCGCCCGAAGCTTCTTCAACCAAATTATCACTGGATAGAGAGCACAAATTTCAGGCTCAACTAATCTGCAGGCTACCTTTTTACCATTTTATAGAGAACAAACAGATACCTGTCAAAATAATAATATCGTAATGTATCCGCCAGCAGCTTTCCCATATTCATCTTTATAGAACTTTTCATTCCTTCGTTTGAGAGTGGAAAAATTTAAAAAAAAAAATGATAACCAACAGGGCAAGGGACAGAATTAGTTAGACTCAAATATCTGAATTTGACGGCAGTGATAACACCAACCTATTCTTACCAAGAAGAAATATGGAGGTCCCTTTCAACTCAGGGGATACATCTGCGGCTTTCTTCTGAATTAAAACTTAACAGTTAAAATAGGTACATTCGTGTTTAAGCCATGAGGGAAAAAAGCCCTAGCAAAATTAATTTTTAGTTTTCCACATCATAACCCATCACATGGAATAGTTAAGGCAGATGAATAGTCTCCTTTTCTTTAATTACACTCTAGTCAAAGCAACCTAACTAGCCCCGTCTCAACGAGTAGGGAATGGGATCTCACCTTCACCGCAAGAGATGTGTCCTTGACAGCAACATTGGTCGTTGAATCTACAGGGGGCAGATAAATAAACGAGATCATAAGCACAGTAAACGATTAAGATTTGGGTTTTATATGAACCCAAGCGTCTCAACGCCAATCGAACCCATTTATCATATATTCATTTTATCTAGTTAGCGGTTCACGAGTGATAAATATGCCTAGGAATGCTTGAACCTTGCGATTAAGAAACAGGAAGGCAAGCAATAACTTGCACCAGCAGAGTTGAAAATCACTACCAGGGTCTCGGAGTGCTTATTGGATAGCTTATATCACTTAAAGTCCCACCCAAGCTAGAAAGTAAAAGATAGAGATAACCGAGATAATTCATAACCCACAAGAATTCCCATTACGAAAAGGGGGAAATTATTCAATTCAGAAACTAGGGGAATTGAAAATAGTAAGCAACGTAGAGGAGAGAAAAAAGCAGGAAACAGCTAATAGGGTAGTAGAAAATGAATGGCTTACTGGAAGGTTTGCTATCGGGGATGGAGCAATAAACGGGCAGACGCCGACGTAACGGGGAGTGAGGAGGGGGGGAGATTCGCAGGGACTTGTAATTGGGAAGAGTAGAGGAAGTAAGAAGACGGAATTGAGGGAAGGGATTGCCACTCTGAGATGGCGGTGAAGTGGCTAAGCTGCGCGGGATTGCCTTCTCCATTGAAAAGGGCTCCAACTCGGGTCAAGGGTCATCTCTCCCTTCTGCTTGTAAAATAAACTTATATATGGTTCCGGCTTTTTTGTTCTTATTTTATTCACATTTCCGTGTTCAAGTCCATGCGCGTGCAAATGCAAATGTCCAATGAGGGAAGGGGCATATGACCCTTCCCCAACCCCCCCCCCCCCAAAAAAAAAAAAAAACAACCACCTGAAAAAATCCAGCGTGTTCTCTGCCCAGGAAAGACCGATGTATTCTTATTTTATTTACAATAATAATTATATGTCAAAAATTATGTTAGAATCCGCAGTAAACAAGTCAAGTCTCGCACGAAAATCCTCAAATTAATTTCATCATCCTTCACCTTGTCTCCAGAATCCAGGTCCAACTGAGGTCGTAATAAAGACGAACCTCATCTAGGCTTTTGACTTGGCCTCGCATCCTTATGATCCTTCATTGACTTCAGAAGCTGCACTGGCTCTCCTCAACGAGGCATACTATTTTTAAATCATGAAGCATAAAATACATTTCTTTTTTAGGAAGAATGATAGAAAAATATTCATAAAATATAGAAACATCATACCAGGACCTCAAAATAATCGAATCGCCATGAGGTCCAAAAGACTTCTTTGACATTAAACTTTGTCATGAAATTACTTCACTATTCCTCTACCTACGTAGGGAAAAAGAAATATCCAATGAAACCCCTCCCTCTTCAACTTCTTCTTCTCTCTCTCTCTCTCCTCCTATGTTCCCTGTGTGAAGCGACCCTCGACGCGGCTGTCTTCCATTCAATTCAGGTTTCATTTCCATTGCTGGGATAGAGCGTTCGATTGTTGCGAGCTTGCAAGCTCCAAAGTGGATAGTTGCAAACAGAATCTAATCCTTCTACTTCTACATCAAGCCTCCGTCTCATCTGATTTTCTTTCTTTCCAGGGGTGGGTGTTTTTAAAATTAATCATGTTGAGTTCAGGGAAGCTTCTATAAAAATGTGGGAAATCGAAGTCCCATTCATTACAAGGGTTTTTTGTGAAGTGCCAACAATTTATGTTTATTAAAAAGCTTGTTGAATAAAAATAATCAGCTTGAGTTGATTAACAAAATTATTTGTTTCCATGAATTTGTTACTTGTCCAGCAAAGAGAGAATACAATGAAAATGAGCCATACGCTCACTAGCCTTGAGGCTGACAAACTATGAGATGATGCTCCATGCCTCGCCATTCACCTACGAAAAACTGTTTATCATGCTTTTACTTCATCCAGCGTTGGAAAATCGTGAGTTTGATGACTTGTTAAGCTAAGAATTTTTAACTATGGATGCTGGATGGCAGCGTTGAGTAGAGGTAAGAATCAGATCCAACCTTTAATGACTCAAGCTCCAAAGCTCAATTATTTAAAATTTAATCCAATTCTAAAATTTGACTCTTATTTATAAAACTCAAGGCAGGTTCTTAAGTCTTCTTTTAAAAAAAAAATTCAATATTTTAATTTAAATAGAATTTTTAAAATTCGACATAAATTTCAACAAAGATTTAAAATTTTAATTTTAAAATGAGGATTAAAATTTTCATCAATATAAATTTAAATTCTTCTCATCATTATCTAAAAATAAAATGTTAATTTTCTTAAATATAAGTCAACTTGTTGAAGATAGAGATGGAGATTTAATGTCAATTATCTCATCAACCTCTTCTTCATCATTTACAATAACTAATAACCAAATTGTATGACTATCAGTCAAATATATACGTACATATATGTGTGTGTGTGTGTGTGTAAACTAGCTTATCAAAGTTTGAAAGATCATTCGGGCTTAAGCCTTTTTTCACATGATTTATTAAAGCTAAATTCTCAAGCTCAATTATTTAAAAAAATTATTTTTTAAAACTCGAACTCTATTTAAATATAACTTTTAAGCTTAACTTTTTAGATTCGATCTTTATTCCCGACTTGACTTTAATAATGAGAATCACTTTACACAAGGTACTCATAGGTAGAGAAAAGAGAAGTTGAAGAGGGAGCAGGTTTTGTTGGGTATTTCATTTACTTCATGCAAAGTCTTTCATAACAAAATTTAATTTTAAAAAAATTCTTTAGAACCACATAGTGATTAGATCATTTCGGGGTCCTGATTTGGGATTTTCACATTTCATAAGTTTTTTCCCCCATTTTCCCTTCCCTTTTTATTTTTTTAAGGAAAATGACAGGTGGGTTCCAACATATCATCTTAATGATAATTATATTCCTGACAATTTTTTTAAAAAAATTCAATTACAAATAAGAGATTTAAGTTTCAAACATGACTCTATTTTACAATTGAAATTTTTGTTTACTTACAATTATTTTAATTGATATTTGTGACTTATTTTTCAGCAAAAAATTTTAGACACTTAATTGTCATTAAAATTTAACAGCCGTTCCAAAATAGACAATCCTTTAGGACCGATACTAGTGGATGTAAACAAAATTCTCCATCCAAAGGCATGAGACACATGATAATGGTGCAATCATGTAGAGTTTAGTCCTCATCAACACTAAACAATAGAAATGATGAATAAGTATGGAGATAAGATTTTTTTTTTGTAAAAAAATATATATTTACACATCCTTGCTCGTATTTTGGACACCAGGGTGAGACCCTACACACCTCCAGGGTAAAACTCAAGATTTTCAAGTCCTCCACAGATGCAGTCTAGATCCATTCCACTTGCATCAAGTAAAGCCTGGTACTTAACCAATCCCCAAAACTTCAGTCTCTATATACAATGAGTGCGCGACGTTTAGCTCCCACCTGCATCCACTGAAATTCTTCATAATCAAAATGATTTTGGTTCCAGTCAAGATAATGAATAGGATAAGGCAAATGAATACACGAGGCGTATAATTCCTCATAATTAGGATAGCTTAGCTTGAACTCTAATCAAATATATACATTCAAAGATAAAATAGTAAGAGTGTTATTAAGGCTTATATTCGTTTGTGTAGGAATATAGCAAGAAGTTTCACAAGTTCCAATCCAACTACTTTCTAAGGTAGAATTTAACATTATTCGATTCTTCATGTTAAATAAAAGCTTTCTACAAGAAAAAACATTCAGCTTGCAGATGGCACCAGTGAGTGCTGATAATCAGTACGTCCAAATTGCTTTGCCCATTATCATCATACCAAGTGATTCGCGTCACACATTTTTATGAAAAAAGACTTACTTCATATTTTGCTGCCAACTGACTTATCATTTTAGATTACATATTCATATTATTCAGCAAATTTCAGCTAAAAAAATAAGAAACAAAATTTGCCATAATTAGTGATAATAATTAATGTAGCTTAGTATTTAACATTTTTATCAGGGGAATTTTTTGTGGTCACACGTAACGTTTGAGTGGTAAAAGCCAATCATAGCTTTCAGTTGTCTGATATCATCTGGTCCTTATTTATGTTTGTCTAGGTATAACGGAAACAAACTATATAAGCATTATGCATGGCTTAAGATAATTATTCTAAAACGATAATCATCACTGACAACAATTAACAACAGTAGCTTACCTTTAATTCCATTGGAATGGGTGGCCAGGGCAGATATACTTGGTTCTCTTTTGATATCTGAGAAGGATAAAGGTGTTAATGGAGGTGACGCAATTTCTTCGATCCTCTGTGGAACTTAGGGAGCATCCAAAAGTTTTGCTGAATGTAATGTCATTCCTCTCTGGCTGCTAGAGGGTATAGAAAAACTTCGAGGGACAAGTAAAGGTGGAGTTGGAAGTGGGGATGCTGCACTTGAAGGAAATGAAGGAAATTTGTTTGCTGTAGAATGCTCTTGATTTCTCAAAGCTAATGGAGCAGAGTGACCTATCTGATATGATTTTATTGGCCTAATGGATTGATTATCTAGGGGTCTAGGAAGCTTATGGACCTCACTGGGAGGTGAGGTGCTAGGAGAAGCTTTTGGAGATGAAAATTGTGGTATCAGTAATCGAGAAAGAACTCCAGATGCCAAGTCAATTGATACTAAAGAACTGAGAGATAAAGCAGGTTTTATTAAGAGCGGTTTACTAGGCAATGGACCTGAAAAAGCATGTATTTTGATTTTCTTAGTATCAGAAACATTAAAAGCATCAATTTTTGGAGGTGATAATCCCTCCCTCAAAGGGCGTGGTAGTTGAGTGGATGTGTTGCGGGCATTGCTTTCTTTGAGACCAGACTGAGCTCTGGAGATCTTTAGTTCACACAATTTACTATCGCTAAAATGTTTCTTGATCCTTTCTTCATCTAGCAGGGAAGAATGCCACAAATTTTGTGAACATCTACTTACACTTGTACGGGGGGCTGAGCTGCTTGTTTTCACATTATTTTCTTTTATGTCGACAGGTGTAAGAAGTACATAGGTATAAGACTTTGCTGAAGTCGAAGTTAGAAGTTGCCTCACTTTTTCATCTATGTCAAACTTCTTTTCTGCAACAATTGAATCCGAATAGCTGCTGATCTTAGGTTTTTTACTTGAAACTTTAAGATCTACTTGTTTCGTGTCTAAACTCATTTGTAACAAGAATAGGAAACACAAGTTTTTAGAAGATGACTTAGGTCAAATGCAGAACCCTCTTAACCAACATAGTAAAAATGATATTTCAAACAATTATCATGAAAATGCCACATGAACACTGTTAACGCATGGTGTAATTTGATAATTCAGTACACAACAGGAAAATTTAGAAACAAGTTTAAATTTATGTTGTAATATATTATTGGACTTAAGCAGACTGAGTCTGTATTTTATGGATAGTTCCATACAAGGCTGTAAGGTTCAAATAAAATATTTGATAATTTGTTAAATAATGAATAGCACCTCTAAAATTTTTGAGGATAGGAAGCACAGAAATATGAATGACTTGACTCCTCCACTTGGGAAAACAACTCAAGCTTAAAATAAGATGGATTAATTAGTCAGATTCCCTAACAAATATTATGATATGAAATGTGCACATGGAGCAAAGTCTAAAAGCAAACAAAGCTTTAATCACAGAGGTCCCTCACCTCCATTGAGTTTTGCAATGTGGAAAAAAAGTCAGGCCCCTGCTTATTTAATGAATAATCAAAACTCAATTCACCACCTTCATTTACATCATTGTTATTCTCACAATTGCCATAATCATCTTCTTCAAGTCCACTGAATTAGTAATCAATATGATGTTGTTTGATGATCAGCCTAATAAGCGGCTCAATGGCCTCAAGAGATTTAAGTCCCTTCCGAAAGAAATTCAACTATATTTGAAGCAATATAATGGAAAAGGATAGATCAACATTCAGCTAAGAACCAGTGCTAAAGATTAAACGTTTAACAATAAACCAAAGAAAACCTGAGTTGCATGGCGTCGAGTTGCTTGTGTTAGTAGGATTCTGTACTGGCCTTGCTTTAGAGATTTTAACCGAAAAGCACACAGTGTTGCCTCTTTTCTGTATTCATCATAAGCAGATTACAACTTCTGCGAAGTGATATGTTCACCTTTACCAGCTTTTGACCGACCTTTATCTTTAAGTTGGGAAATCATGTATTCATAAATATCTCTGAAAAAATTCACTAGACTCAGGAATGTTCCTATAATATGTTAAAAAATTAGCACCTAGCAAAGAGTAGCACAGACCGTTTTTCCTCACACTGTCACTTCATATCCTACTTCAGGAGCAAAAGGACATTTAGAAGTAGAAACAAGACATTTCTACCCAAAAATTACATGCTAACAAGCTCAATGTTTACGTTGAAGAGTGATGAGCAGAACTTTTTACAATGCAAACACAGACATGGTTTAAACAAGCATCAGCAAAGATGGATTTCTCGTGGCAAAGGAATGGCCAAGTAAAAAAATTACTGTTCATAAATAAATAATGAAGCATAAAAGGTATTTTTATTATTATGAAATTAAATTGAATTATGTTTCATCATTGATATGCATTTTACAACATTTACCTAATGTGTAATCCATAAACCTAATATAAAAAATGGCTTTTAAACATATTTGAGAAGGAAGTTTGTTACTGTTCTTCCATGACAACCTGTTACACCAGGCAAAACCTAGCCAAGTCTACTCACAACTTAACCTGAAAAGAAGCTAGCTTGCTCAATATTCATGTGAATGTGAAGCAAGAATCACAATTAAACCACACCGACTAATAATTTTGCATGGACAGTATGACATAGGCTTCCCAATGTGAGAGGCAATCACTTTTTAGAGGTTAACAAATTTCACATAGAAAGAACTAGATGTTTATGAAGGAAAATGATTGAGAAACCACAACAACTCATCTCAATTCTAGAGTATCTATCACGGAGAAGGCATTACCAGTCTAAGTTCTATCAATTTACTCCCCCTTTTCACAGCCTTAGAACTTCTTTTTCCTTAAGCCCTGCCAGCCTTAGCGTGATCAACCTCTTGATCTTTGCTAAGTCAGCTGAACTCTCAGGACGTAGGCAAAGAAACTAAGAAACTTGAACACAAGATAGAAGAGAGCTTGGATGAGAGAACTCGAGAGCTTAGAACTTTGATTACTTTGCTTGTTGTTTACAAATGAGGGGTTGTAGGGGTATTTATAGGCCCTCCCCTTTCTCCAAAAAATTCTCACTTCCTTAATGGATGGTGGAGATTAATTTAATCTTATGATTTACATTCATCCTTTAGAGTGTTTCATAAAAATATTTACAATAAATATCTAGATATTTACAAAGATGTTTCTAGAAACTAACCTTCAAGATATGTGTGGAATATCTTAAAATATTCTAGATATATCCATATTCCTCCATAAGTTTCTATAACCTTCTAGAAACTTCTAGATCTTTCTAGATTTCTCTAGATAATTTTAGATTGTTCTAGATGCTTTTAGAACATATTGGATACTTCTTGAAAGCTCTAAAATTCTCTCCATTATTCTGGAGGTCTCTAAAAATTTTACAACCTTGCAGATTCTCTTATATCTGAGCATAGGTTATGACATTCTCCCCTACCTAATCCAGTGACATCCTTATCACTGACTTAATTCCTGTACTTAGAATTCCTCTTGCAAGGATCCTTCTTCATCTTGGTTTTCTTATGATTCATCTCCTCATGAGATGAGATCATTCTTGGCCTTTTTGGCATGCTATCCTCCTTTAGTACTCGCATAGTTGATAATCGTGAAAATCCACCCTTTAAAATGGGTGCTGTGCAAGCAACTCCTCCCTCAAGAATCCAGAATATATTATGATATGGAATGATAAAGGCTTTTACCTTGCGCATGAACTCCAACCAAGTACTACCTTCTTGTCATCCATACATGCAATTGAGAAATCTACCTTTCCATGCCAATCCCCAAGACATAACTTGACCCCTCGAGCAATGCCAACTAAGAGTTGAGGAGGAGAATTGGAAACTTTTAATAAACCTCCCCTTTTTTCAACTTTAAGACCTACCCTTTTGGCCTCTTCTAGAGAAATGAAGTTGTGGTCTGCTCTAGTATCCACCATGATGCTAACTGGCTTTCCATTTAACTTAGTCTTCACATGTATCAACCCATTGCCTTATGAAGGTGGGGTTTTAAAAGTATTGAAGAGTTAAATTGATCTTACGTTGGGATTTTCCTCCTCCTCTTAAACTTCCTACCTTTGCACCAAAGCAGATAATGACCCCAACTTCAAGCAATCCTTCATCCTATGAGGGCCTTGACATACAAAGTAGCGAAGTTCCCTTTTTCCTTCTGCTTTGTTTGGGATCTCTTCCCGATGTCTCCCTTGTTCATCACTTTCCCTTCAAGGTTTGTTCCTTTACCGTTTCCTTTCCTACCATTCTCAAGATTAGGGTTAGGAAATCTATTTTTAATAGACTCACCTCTTTCTCTTTGATGCTTTGAGAGACTCTCAGTGACCACTATGGCTTCATCAATGGTCTTAACACATCACTATTGCAACTCATGCTTGGCCCAATTTTGAAGACCATCAATGAAGTAGAAGAGACTCTCTTCACTGCTCAAATTTGGAATCTGAAGAGTTAAAGAGGTAAATTCCTGCATAAAGTCTGAGGTAGTGGTCTTATGTTTAAGACCTTTCAACTTCTTGCGAGCTACATAGACTACGTTCTTCGGATAGAATTGTCTTTTCAACTCTTTCTTAAAATCTTTTCAAATATTGATTGTGCAAAGCTCCTTATCCATATTTACATGCTTCCTTCACCACCATAGCATGGCATTATCTATAAGGAAGTAAGCAACAGTGCGTACCTTAGTTTGATCGTATGTTATCCCTAAGGTGTCGGCATAACAATCTATTTGCTATAAGAAGTTCTCAACTTCTTGGGCATATCGTACACCTTTAAATTCTTTGGGTTTGGGAAGATCCATCCTCACTTCCCTTATTCTACTATTTCCATCCAATAGTGAATTCCTTCATTTTGCTTCTAAGGAAGTCTTGAGAGTATTGAGTTGCTGTTGCATTGCAGTAATAGCATCCATCACCTTTACCTCTAAGGATCTCATCGACTCCTTATGTTGATCCTCATTGTTTTGTAAAGCATCCACACTACTTTTACCCCTTCAAGTTCTTTAAAAGTGTGATTCTCCAACATACCCATATCACCTTCAACCTTCTCTACTCTATCCACCATTTCTTCCATAACTCTTTTTAAGGCACCGATTTTAACTGAAAAAATAGCAAAGTTCTCAGAACATACCTTATTAGTCCCTTGTGCCTTCTTAACACCGTGATGTGAAGGTTGAGATTCCCTTCCCCTCTCTTCGACAAGAACAAGAGTCTCTTTAGTTACACCTGACATTTTTGCCTACGAGTATCCACCCAAAGCACGGCTCCCTCGAACCTTGGCTCTGATACCACGTTGTCACAATCTTGGAACTTCCTTTTCCTTGAATCATGCCAGCCTTAACATGATCAACCTCTTGATTTTTGCTAAATCAGTCGAACTCTCAGGATGTAGGCAAAGAAATTAGGAAACTTGAACACAAGATAGAAGAGAGTTTGGATGAGATAACTTAAGAGCTTAGAACTTTGATTACTTTCCTTGTTATTTACAAATGAGGGTTGTGGGGGTATTTATAGGCCTCCCCCATTCTCCAGAAAATTCCCACTTTCTTAATGGATGGTGGAGATTAATTTAATCCTACGATTTACATTCATTCTTTAGAGTGTTACATAAAAATATCTACAATAAATATATAAATATTTACAAAAATGTTTCTAGAAACTAACTTTTAAGATATGTGTGGAATATTCTAGATATATCTGCATTCCTCCATAAGATTCTAGACCTTTCTAGAAACTTCTAGATCTTTCTAAATTTCTCTAGATAATTCTAAATTGTTCTAGACACTTCTAGAACATAGTGGATCCTTCTTGAAAGCTTTAGAATTCTCTCTGTTATCCTGGAGGTCTCCAAAAATTCCACAACCTTGTGGGTTCTCTTATATCTGAACATAGGTTGTGACACCCTGCAGACTATAAGGTTCGCATCTACAGATGATCCTTTATGGAGATTTGTTACAAATGGTGAGTTTAAGAAGTTCACAAGAAAATATCGGTTTCACCTGACCAGTCAAGAATTAATAAAAGGCAAACCCATCATAAACATCACAGGTTAGCTATGGAGTGAGATCGAGGAAAAAAAATCTTCAATTAGTTAGGTGTCATGAAACATGTTCGAAACAGGCAAATCCAAGCTGCAAGCGAATAGGTGCATCAGTAAATCTTCAGAAACAATGACCTTCCAATAAATCATCCAAACAGAGGAATTTGTCAGGAACCATGTGAACTTTGAAATTTGCATCAACCATCAAAATTTGAGAATCTCCTAAATCTTCTCTAAATCCAAAATGCCAGCTCTCTGGTGCAAATGACCTTTCTTTCTTTATTTGGTCGTGTTCTCACAGTGATTATTTTGCTTTAGAAGTCGTTGGCCAACGAGAACACACTTGGCAACTCAAAGAAAATTTAAATAGAAAAGGACAAACAAGTCGCACAAGTACCTTAGCAACCTGAGCAAGCTCATCGGACATCGTGAAAGGCTGAAAGTCTGCCTTCTCTCTGCCAACGCTCTTGTGAAGTGAAATCCTCCTCAGCATGCTCAACAAGGACTTCATTTTTTAAAAACTCGAATACAATGAATGTACAGGACGTAAAGATGAAGCGATGCATAGAAGGAAGAAAATTGACGCCTCTGGGCTTGCTTCGCAGTGTACAGCTCGATAAAATCAGACAGAATCTGGGCACGTGAAAGTAGCTGCATATCTTGAAACGGCAATGAAGAAGCAGAAGCTAGGAGACTTGAGTTAAAAGCGACAGAAACAGATCAGGGAGATACGAAATGCGAAAGTGGAGTGAACGGGGGAAAGAAAGAGCATTACGGAGAAAAGCGAGAGGCGAGAGGAGGCATCGTAAGGGTGATTTAGTGAATGGGAGAGAGCGAGAGGATTTGGGGAAATGGGTGGCGTCATGCAGAGTGGGAGGTTTGGGGAAGGGGAGGATCACGTCAGTGTCAAAAGCGGTGGGGTTTTGACAATACTACACGAACAAAGATGGGATTCCAGAAAGGTTTGAATATTTAAACAACTTTAATAATTTATTAAACCAGATTTGTAAATTTTAAAACTAAAATTACAAATGAAAAAAAGTTTTGTTACACTTTGTTGTTTGAATAAAAGTGGTAGGGAAAGATTGCAAATGCCTAAATTAATTTAGTAATTTGATGAATCAAAGTTATGAATTTTAAAATTAAAGTTGTAAATAAAAAAAACTTTGTTGCACTTTACTGATTGAAAAAAATAATAAAAAAAATTGTAAATGTTTAAGAACCTATTTGACAACTTGTTCTGAAAATAATTTTCTATTTTCCATAATAAAAAAATAAAAAATATATATTTGATAACATGTTTTCAAATAATGTTTTGAAGAATAGAAAAATAAAATATTATTTTAAAAAAATGTACATATCTTTCAAATATTCTGAGATTATTATTCTAAAAAATAATAAAAAATGAGAAAAATATTCATTTTTATTATTTTTTATTTTCATAACATACTTTATAAAACATCAATTTTCAAAATAATAAAATAAAAATAATTTCAAACAAGCCCTAAATCACTTTAGTCCTTTGTTAAACTAGAGTTATAAATTTCTAAACTAAAATTATAAGTAAAAAAATATTTTTGTCATTTAATTAAAAATTTTAATGACAATTAATATTTTTAAATTTAAAAAGTATTATCACACTTTATATGATTAAATTGTCATTCCACTATTGCGAAAGGATATATATTTCTGACTCTCACATCCTTTAAACATAAAGTCCATGATAAATTGATAATGAAAAGGAATTTCGTGCTGCTGCTGCTAAATATTGTAAAAGTCAGGGAGAAGCAATTTTGTCTTGACTTCCAAAACAGTCTAGAAATAAAATCGTGAACGGATCAGCATCGACATCAAAGCTTCGTTGCGTCCTCGGAATTAACTGTTCGAACGTCAAAATAATTGATCTAATGAGAAATGGAAAAAATGTATTTTATTTTTTCCTTCCTTCCTTTTCCAATAAGGCATTTCGGCATGAATTTTAACGTTATATATATATATATATATTGTATACAATCTGAAGTCAGCAGCAGATAGGTGTTTACCAGGTTAAAAAAAAAAAAAAAGGTCAGCGGAAAGATTATTGATTTATGCTCTTTTGTTGTTGACGGCGAGGAAAAGGGAAGATACATATGGATTTAGAAAAGGCAGAATGACGATTAAATTCCAAATAAACAAATTAACTGCAATGAGGTCCTGACAAAATTTTAAAAAAAATAAATTATAAATTTCTATTTAAAAGAAATACCTGATACTTTTTTTGGCCAATAAGTAACATTTGATGCATAAATACTTATTTATAATTAAAATTATTAAATTTATCATTATCTAGATAAATATTTTCAACTTATTTTTTAATAAAATTTGTTGGGGATTTTATCATCATTAATTTAATATTTTGAGATTTAATTATCATTCTCCCCTTAAAAAATTCCAGCGTGAAAGTGCCAAGGACAGAGGCGACCCATTGTGTAAAACGTCTGACTGAACATATCGTTCAATTCGACGGCTTTGGTTGGAATTCAGAGTGATTGAGTAGCTATGATTAATTAAGAGAGGATTTCTTGGAAAATATATCACCGTAGTGGAAGACGTCAAAATGCGTGACGAATATGATTTGAAATGAATATAACCATGAGCGACGGGCGCGGTAATATACTTATATTTAAAATAAATTTCCCAAGGGACTGTATGATTTATTGAAAAAAATGTAGGAACCGACGTTTTAGACATACATGTTGCTGGAAATCACAATATAGTAATATTAATTGCAGCTGGCATGCGTTGCGAGGTATTGGCTGCTTGTGCATTACGGAGAAAACTTGATGTTATCTTTGGTAATGTCGGTGTTTGGGAATCTTGAGAGAGAAAGAAGAGGGATTGGATTTTTTTTTTTTTTGCTTGAATGTGGGAAGGCGTGGCGTGAGACGTGGTTGTGATGAAGATAGAGAAAGAGGAGGGGTTGGGTCAAAAAGGCAGTGAAGCTTGATGTTGAAGGAAGAGGGAACATTCAAATGGCGAACAGGAATGTCTCTCCAACACACAGAGCTGGGGTCAAGACAAGCATATAAGATCATAGGTGCCGGCCACGCAACTCTGCGAGTGGGAAATCCACTGAGTCTTCTCTTGTACTGTTCCTCGTTCAACCACACTAGTCACGTGTTCAGTTTCTTTTTTTTTTTTTGGTTCTCCCCTTGAGATCGTTCTTCAACTAGTGTAAAACCGTTCTCTTCTTTCCGCCCAAGAACATGAAAATATTTTCTTGGAAGCCTCCTTCAAATGGCGTTACTTAACCTTTTACGAATACTTTATCAATTGAGTTCGGTATTGTTTAATCTTGCTTTACTTTATTGACATTTAAGTGATACTTTTTTTTAATTCTTTACAAATATAATGGAGGATTATCAAGATATTTATATGAGTATAAATGCTTTTTCTACGGGTTAGTCTGAACTAAATAATTACCTGGACGAATCAATACTTGGGCCTTGTGATTAGAAAGGAATAGATGCATCCAATGGGTAGAAGAACAATTGACATTGATTTTTAATTTTTTTTAAGGATGACCAGCTAGCTGTTAGTGTTTTTAGTATTTCAATCATTACTGTAGCTAGCTATGGCTGAATCAATTTTTAATATTAGTTCACCTATTTTAACAAATTATTAAAAATTTTTTATAAATAATGTTAAGGCCATCATTTATATTTATAATTGATTGCATAGTTTTGATCGTATTGCTCTAACATTGGATTTAAATATTCAAGCTTTGATAAATTCATTATAAATTTACTTAAATTTATTTTTATAAACTAAATTTTATATATAATAACTTTTTTTAATTATAAATGTGTTCATTAAGTTTTAAATTTTTAAAAAATTATATTAGAGTCGAGTCTCGCAAGACCAGCCCTTCAATCCAGAAAACTAAAGCTAGGTTTAAAAAACAAAAATTCTAAAAAAAGTTTTGGACCTTTTCAAGTGCCATCCGCTAAGAACCGGCCAGCTCTCCAATTCTCAATAGCTCCACTAGCTCAAGAAAACCCCATTTTATGCAAGATTTGATTTTTCTTTTCTATATATATATATATATATATTAAAAAAAAATCTTGCCGCCGGAGCCAGGAAATCCGTGGTTGTGGGCCAGTCAATTGGATTGAGTATTGACACCCGATAATTTTATTTTCTGCAAAGAAAGTCTACTGCTACCGCCGTACGAATTCAATTCGGTACTTGAAAAATCACGTGAACATTGACATGGGCTTTGAAACTCGGAACCATCTCCGAGCATACAGAACAATGGGAAATCATGGGATTGGACTTCGATGGCAGGAAGGTTAGAAGGGTCAAGCTAACACCCGTTTTGCATTATATTTGGTCCTCTGACTCTGACAATCATTGTATATGCTGCTTTTACACTAAAACAAAAAGAGACACTCGAGGGAACAACCATCCTGCGTCATTACGGAAAGGAGATTAGTCTATTGTTCTTTTTTTTTTCCAGCCACTTTATTGGTATATAGCATGCACTTCTTATTTCCTCTTCCTTCTGTGCATCCCCTTGTGCATAACATTCCTGAGTCCTAGTATTCTTCTTTCTTTCTTCTTTCGTTCCTGCATAATATGTGCAGAAACACACATTTAAACAACAGATATAACCTAATCTCAACTCTCCGTAAACACACTCATGTACAGGATGAATATCAGACCTTCTTGTCCTCGGGCTTATTTGTCGAATCCTCATCACCTGCAGATAAAGAAACAAACCCCATCAAAATGCTATTCAATTTTAATGGGAATATATATAAATATATATATATATATATTCAGAGAAGTAAAATAATGATCGACCGCTATTCTTGATGCTGGAGGCAGAGTCGTTGTCATTGAGGTTGTCACTAAAACTTCGATTCCTGGAGTTAGAGGAGGCAATGCAGTACTCCCTGAAACTTGGGGACCGTGGCAAAATGAGGATTTCATTCTGATAACCCTCTTCCACTTTTTCTCCCTCCTCCTCCTCTTCTCCTTCACCGTGCTTCACGTCCTTCCCCTGCGACGACGATACGCTTTTCTGGCTCCGTTGGGCCGAAGATAGGACGCTATCGTCGCCGCCACGGTCAATATTCTTGCTGGTTGCCTGTGAATTGATGTCTATAATGCGTCGCCGGCTGAGAGTTGCAGCATTTTCTGGGTTTAGCCTAGTTGACAATCCACAACCCATGATGAAGCAGAGGATCGGAAGATGGTGACCCAGGGATGGAATTGGGAGGAAGCAAGACCAAGGTACTGTATAAAGGGACCAGAATTCGTTGGTACAGAGAGATCTCACGAGAGACGCCACCAAGTTTTACGGTTACGATTAAGGTTGTAGCAGAAGCAATCCAAATCTAGCGAGGCCGTCCTCTGTTTGGTCGCCATTATGTAACTGTCAAGTATTTATATAATTACCTGTTCCCTCCTTATATTCTCTCTGTCTAATTGTAACAACGACACAATACTAACATTGTTAGAGAGAACTGCCAAGCTCATTTATATTGCGTTTTACAGAAGTGCCAGGATATCACACGCTCATTTAGACGCCTACTTATTTTCCTATATATATACAATAGTCAAAGCCTCCAGATCAATTAACGTTTGGCACTTGATCGAGTTATTCATACTGGCGCAAACAAGTAAGGGACCGCGTTATTAATAATTCAAACTAGAACATGATGGAAGAATACAAGTAACTTAGCGTGCAGGTGCAGCTGTGGGATAATGAGAATGCAGTAGCTGTAAGTCACGAGTGAAACTAGTTTGAAACAAGGGATTGGGGGAAACAAATCTGACAGAAAAGAAAAGAGAGTGGTCAGGGTAGGCATGGGAGTGAAAATGGGGAAGGCTGATTGACATGTTTGGGCGTAAAAGTCAGAAATCTCATGCTAGGTCTTCATCGGATTCACACGACAGTGAAGTAAGGTTTGGGGCAATTTAAGCAGTGATGGAGAAGCTCCCACGACAAAAGCAAAGATTGTAGGCTTCTCAGCTTCAACAATTTACTGTGGTCGGCAACTCAATTCCTCCTCCCATGTTCAAACTATCTCTACACACACATAACTCAATTCCTCGGTTATTTAATGTCTTCAAACTACTTTTAATCTCCCTCTGTATGTGCATGTATGAATTAAAAGTTAATTACGTGATCAAATATAATGTATACTTTAATTTCAGCTTCAGAATAGAGTTTGCTAAGACGTGAACAGGTTATATGCATTATTGATGAAACGAATCAGAGTCGCAAGACGTTTTATTATCCGAGCTTGAAAGAATGTTTCTCTCTCTCTCTCCCCCTCACTCATCACGTGCAGGTGTACTTCCTTTAATTTGTTCCTTGTTCCCTTCCCAGACTCAACCATCGCCAAGCTTTTGTTGTTTGTGCCTTGTTCCATTCTCTACCTCTTTCCATTCTGTTTTATCATTCACGTCGAATGTTTTCTAGGGAGGGGGGATTAGCGAGTGGAATTTTAGACCCTGACATATAGGACAAAAATGGATAACTGGCTTCCACGTTACCTTCTCTAGTTTATGAAAACATAGCCAATTGCAGTGGATACAGTGCTTCACTTTGAGCATTAATATGGCATTTCAGGTAACTAATATTATATGCACCAAATATGCTTCATTTTGATCTTATCATCGATGCCAACACATTAATATGCAGTAGGATAAAAAGCACTTTTTTTTGTGGAATAAACTATTTTAAGTCCCAATATATCAATTTAATAATAGTTAGATCCTAAAAAATTTTGTTGATAAATGGGTTAAAAATAATTTCAGTCAGTTGTAAATATGGAAATGTTAATCGCAAATCATGCATTTATGTTTCATATATTAATATGGACAAATAATTTGCAACTAAAATTCTCACACTAGTAAGTCCATAGCTCTTTGAGAAAGTATTTGCAACTTTATTTAACAATTTGTTGAGACATGATGGTAATTTAAAATATATAACAGCAAGAAGTTTTATCTTACCCTATGAGGTCAACTATGTGAATTGCAAGACAATTTTTATACTCTGATCAATCAAGATTTTAAGAATAAAATTTATTTTATTTAAAACATAACTTATTTAATAAAATTTATTTTATTTCAATGTTATTTGATTTGTATTGGTTATACATCTGTCTAATACCAAATCAAATTCAAGTTCCGTCATGCTATTCAATGAAAGCTCAGTCAGTCCCTTCTCCTCAATCCAATTAACATCAGTTTTGCCTTTGATTTGTATGATAATTTATGAAAATAATTTATTACATAGTGACTTAGTTGAAGGAGACCTATCATTTATTTTTAGTACTTTGGAGGAGATAATTCTCGCTATGAATAGAGCTTACTCCTTGTGTTTACTAAAAAAATGGATTAAAGATATATTTAAAATAGGTTATGATATTTAAACGTAAGCATAAGAGCATATTATGTTGGATTAAAAGGAAAAAATATTTGAAAACTTTTTGGTGAAGAACGTTTTGTATCTTAAATTTTTTTTTGAAACAATATTATCTTAAAATTTTAAAAAAAGAGCAATATTACATGACCGTTAAAGCTGTAAATTTAACTTAATTTACTCATGGCTACCACCTAGCATTTTCAATTTTTAATTTTTTTTAAAAGATCCACGTTGTCTTTGCTATGCCTCCACGCACTACCACCCTCACCCCTTAGCATTCTTCACAGTAGCAACAGCTAGTTCCGTCATCTCTATCAGCCATTATTGTATTTAAATTCTCTCCCTCGATCTTCCTCTAATCAATTTACAGGGTATCTTGCGAAGATAGAAAGCCTATTTCGGCAGAAAATCTCAGAAGGGAAAAGAAAATCAATGAAACCCACAGCTCAAATGAAAATCCAGCCATTACCCACACGGCACAGCCAAAAACCTAGAGAGATTCAAACTCTAAACACACAGCCCATGCAAAGAAAACCATAGTGAGAGAAATAAAGTGATTACAGATTATATGAATTGAATTTTTTTCACTTCGTACAGGAGATCGGGCATTCAAGCTGGTATAAAGTTTAATCTTTGAAAAATAAAAAAGCCGTCACAAACATATGCTTGGAGTGGCTAGACGCCTTCTCTTACTATGATGCGTGAATGAACTCTTTTTAAATTCTTGAATTTTAGATGTTTCTCTTATCTCTTCTTGTTTAGTTCCTTAATTTTTTATGCTTATAACATTATAGTGACAATGATCATTGGAATTGAACTTTCTGATACCTGGTTGAGTATTATATGATTATCATGTTGTTTATTTATCAATTGAGGTGCTGAAATCTTGAATTTAGGCCTGTTCAAATTTAGTTTTATTCAATCTTTTGTTGCATTTAATTTTTATAGCTAACTCTAGTGAGCTTGTGAGTCACAGTTATGCATTAAGCACACTTAAAGTTAACTAATTATTTTTCTCATTTGATTGAGTTAAGGGTTGGAATTGGCAATTAGCTTCATAATTTACTAGTTTTCTTTCAGCATAATTAATTCTAAAAGTCAATTTAGGGTATTAGTCAAAAGAGTCTAGAGGTCTGATTCCTAGTGGTTAATATGATAACTTTAAAACCAATTATGACAGAGAGAAAATTAATTAGACAGAGAAAGGATAATAGAGGGAGTTCATATGCATGGGAAGACCATAGTTTTGTATTTTAATCACACATTTCAACTATTTTTTAAATTTGTCCAAAATTTTGAAAATACCAAAAACTTGGTTGGACTTTTGTCGCAAGAGATGCACAAGTAGATACCATAAACTTGGAGAACACAAGTTGGATGACTTTAAAAACTACCAATTGATGTAAGTACGACAAGAAGGAACAAAAAGAAGGGCGAAGAAGACCACCATGTATTTTGTAAAACCACAATCCTTGGGCTGACCTTAAAGGAAAGGTCACACCCTTGGCTGCGCTTGAGTAAATTGAGTTTGACTACCAAAATGATCAAGCAAGGTGGAAAACAGCCAAAAAACCGAACCCAAATCCTTCAACTGCCCCCTACCCAGTCACGAAGAAAATCCCAACCACCCACAAAGCATGCCAAAAGACACAATTGGCCGACTACCAGTAAGAGAATGCAAGGGCATAAATCCTAGCCATAGGAAAATCAAGAAATGGGTAATAAATGACCTAATAGAACAGCATAAATACCTCTGCAAGCGAGGAACAACATGAGGAAGAGAACAACGCAAAACAAGGAAGAATTGCGAGGAAAAAGAAGTCCTGGAAGCTCTCTCACTCTCTCTCTCTCGACCATGGCAGATTAAAATGGAATATGGGAAGGGGAAGAGACGTGGATTTGTGTTTTTGTTTTAATTTTTTCAAAAATGTCAGGTGACAGCCACTAGAAATTAAACTAGTAAACTAACAATCAACTAATAATCAACTCCAACGAAAAGGTAATATTGCATTATTTTAAAAATTCTAAGATAATATTACTCAAAAAATAAATTTAAGATATTAGACAGCTCTTGTAAAAAAATTTCAAAACATTTTTATCTGTTAACCCATTTGTGTTCTATTGAAGAAGAGAAAGAAATTAAGAAAAGAGAGCATAATATAAACTTTCAATATTAGATAGTGTAACTTAAAAAACATCTTTTATGTTTTGGGGAGTGGGAGCATAATTTGCTCCTTTTCTATTCCTTCTTTATTCCCAAATCCAAAGAGGTCCTTCTTTATTCTCAAATCCAGATAGAAAAGGGGAAAATAAAGATTTGGCTTTGCAGATTTGCCTGTGTTTTTCCTCCCTTTTAAATATGAAAGGAAGCATTTTTTTTTTTTGAACGGAGGAAGAAGCATGAAAAGAAGTGGGAATTGGAATCACAGGCCGTGTGGTGATGCTAAGAAGAAGGGACTTGAGCAGTACGCAGCACCATGTGAGTGGTCAGGTCATGCTCATAAGCTCACACCCGCACGCACAAGGCATCTTTTATTTTCGCACACCATCATGATCCTGATTTCATTAATACAGACCCCCTCTTCCTTTCTTGCTTTGGATGCCTACCTTTTGCATCCATTCTTTGCATTTTATTATTACACTCTGGATCGTCTTTTCCCCTGACACATCATTGCCCTTTTGATAATAACAAGCTTTACGTTCAGAGCAACCATAAATATTCTCAACTATCTTCCCACTATAATCATGTCAAATTAATAAAGCAAGTTAGTCCATAGTACTATTAATAAACTCACTTGTTTGTGCTGCTCTTACATCAAAACAAATGCCCACGAAGAGTTCTCTAATCTCTAAGGACTTCTCAGTGACTATAATAATAATAATAATAATAATAACAATAATAATAATAATCATGACAAAGAAAATCTAATTAATGCAAGCTCCTCATCTTCTCCTAATCTAGCTTGTTAGAAGCGATTTCACTGCCTTCACTCAAACTTGGAGAGCCAGGTGGGGGAGGTCCCGTGTCACTCCCATACAACACTGTGAAATCTATGAAACTGGGCTTAATCTTCTCATCCTCTAATCTCTGAACTTTCCTCGTGTCAGAGAGTCGACCGTTAGATCCTGTTCTCTTGAGCTTCCTCTTCTGAAATATGCGGTATACAGCCCAGTCTGCCGGTGCCATCTGAATTTGAATTCAAAATTGGAATCTAGTATCAAGCACTGATAATAAACCAGAAAAAAATGAAGCACATCGAAAGGGCATTCCTCTAAATCTGTTAATTTTTATGTTTACATGCAATGGTAACCGATCTGTACAATTATATTTTTACCTGGTATGACGGGTTGGAAGATGTTTCAGACGGAAGAAGGCGCAATTCATGCATGACCCACTGAATCCGGGCCTCACGGGGACGCTTGGCTTCACAGAAAACCAGAGTTTTCCTCATACCAACCACTTGGTTGCTGTCAGAAGCAACAATTTGCTTGTCCTTGCCTATGGTTTTCCAGTACCCAGAAGCAACAGGCCTCTTGTGAAAATGGTCCTCTCTATGGCTAAAAAAATACCTCTTTTCTTTGGGATCACCGACGCCTACAATCACCAAATTCAACAAACCATTCGGATTCGGTTCAGGTAAATCCCCGAACAAGGGGGGAAAAAAAAGCAAATCACGCAACACAAAAAATTAGATTTGCGGGGAAGATATTGTGTATTCTGAAGCAGAAAGAAAGAAAGAAAGAAAGGCGAGAGAGGAACCTGGAAGGCGGGAAGGGTGGGCGGAAAAGACGTGGAAGTCAGGAATGACGGAAGCGGGTAAGGGGTGAGAGAAGGCCTTCCTCTTGAGGTAGTGAATGACAAGCTCTTCATCGGTGGGACAAAACCTGTACCCAATGGGAAGCTTGATGCCTCCATTGACGACAAAGCTGGGGAGCTTCTCCATCTCTAAGAATGCCACCCACAGAACCTCCAGGGGAATAAGTAGGGAGGGAGAGTCGCGTGAGGGTTAGGTTGAATCAGAGGATACCCATGATTTGAGGAAGACGAGAGAGAGAGACCGAGGGGCGTTGGGCTGGCGTTGGGCTGTGAGGAGAGAAATAGACAGGCTTGTTCAATTTATAGATGCCAATGGCTTGGAGAGCGAATCGGGTAGAATGGGATTATTTTTAGAATTTGTATGATTTGGATTAAAAAAAATAGAGAAAAGGCGATGGGAGGAAAAATCGTAATTGAAGAGGGATTGCAGGAATGATTGAGACGGACGGAGTATGAAAGGGCCTCACAATGCACAAACGTGCACGGGACTTATATCCAACCAACAAAATAAACGTAATTAATCTCAATTCTCAAATATCTTTCTGCTTTCCCTCAACAAGCATGCCTCCCCTACGGTCATCAACATGTGTCATGTGCCTCCCCTATTTATGTCACCAACAGAAATAACCCTTACAAATTATAGAAAAAAACACAATAAGGTCCTATAAAAAAAAGTTAAATATAATGAAGTTTCACCAAATAAAAAAAAATATTTTAAAATCTCTCGATCCTCATATGTGAATAATTCTGCAACTTAAATGACCTATTTGACCTCGTTGAATGAAAAGTAATAAATGAAGAAAAGAGGAAGGCATTTTCACGCAAGATGGAGCCATAACCAACTAATGGGGTCTCACAATCATCTTCGAAATGAACTAGATAAAATCATATTATAGCTAGAATTCAAACCTATTCTTGCAATCTTTTTTCGGAGGGAGCTAAGTAGGAGTCCTTGAAGAAATAAGGCCCACATTTGAGTCAACTTAAACCCAACTTCAACTTTCAAAGAATGCGATACTGACTGCATCAAATTAGATAAATGATGAAATTAGTTTGTATATACTCCTTGTTAATCATTTAATATAATTTTTCTTTGTTTGTTAGTATAATAGAGTTATCTCTTTCTTTTGTTATGAGTGTATTGATCGTGGGTGGTCTCTCTCTCTCTCTCTCATGATAGGTATATATGTTATGGGTAGTCACTGGCCTTGTACTTGTAATGGTGCATTTGAGATTCTAGCACTATTGAATTGATAGATCTGTCATGAAACAATAAGATGTGTTGTTAACAAGTTAAGCATAAGTTATCAATATGTTATGGGTAACTATCAATATATTGTGTGTAGTGTAGGTTGACAATATATTGTTTGCATCATTAATAGCTTAAGCATAAGTTGTTAATATGTTATAGATAGTTGTCAACGTGCTATGTGTGGTGCAGGTTGATGTAAAAGATGGCTAGCAATTCTGGAAGACATCTATTACATTTTTTTCAAATAAGAGGGCAATTCACATATGATACCCAAGGCCAATGGCGATGCCAAGACCCCGGGTAATGCGGTGCAACCATTTTAAAATCAATAATTTAATTAAAAATATTGTACCCTACATGGCTTCATGGTATGGAATTGTTAAGCAATCATCTCATTAGTAATGCTAAAAGAAATACTCCTTCCATTCAAAAATATAAGAAATTTTTAATAGAATCTCTCCCCCAATAAAGTTACTATCTACTTTCAAATAACCCTATCTTTTTATATTTACTATTGTTAGACACGCTACAATAAATATAAATTTATTCATCAATAGGGACACTTTTGAAAAAAAAAAGGCAATGATTACTGTAACACCCTCAAAAATACAAACCGATTTTTTTTCAAATTATTAAAACCATTATCATGGTAGAAAATTTTCTTACCATGATACATCCAAGACAATATACCACAGGTCTTAAAATATCTTAAAAAGCAATTAGAACCATGAGGGACAGACAGAATCCTCATGGCATGATATTTAAATTAAGTCATGAATCAAGAGGGACAAACATAATCCTCTTGGTCAAATAAATACTTTTAATAAAAAGGATTAGAGTTTACATGCTTCACAAAGAAGATATGTCCTAAGTTGGCACAAGATACATTGTATAATTTAAAATAAGAGGCAACGTAAAGGATGGTGTTTAATACACTATAGTTACACCTCTAGTGCTTTCTCGGCCGGACTCGCTCCTGTAAAAATATTAACCACGGGGAATGAGACTTAAAAGTCCCAGTAACCAAAAATTAATATGTAATGATGCATGCGGATGTAACTAATCATGCGATTGCTAAGTAGGCACACAAAACATTTAACCGAATAATACTTTCAAACAAACCGAACAAGTATTTAATTTGCATGACTACATCTTATATCCTCCTTTCGCCATGCTTGGACGCCAAATCACCCGGCCAAAGGTGAGTTGGACCAAGCGAGACACCACTCATTGGGTCCAATGAGGGTTTACCACGTGGTAATAATTAACCGAACAGAAATTCTCATTAACACCATACATTAAAATACCCTGACAAGTCATGCATCATTCAAATATCCAAACAGAAATATATCCGAATAATAATATCTCATCATGATAAACAAAAATAAATTTTTAACCCACTTGACAATGATTTCACAGAAGTATATAACAGTATTTATTTTCAATAATTCATAATTTTTCCAAACAATAAAACAACACATAACCATTCACAAACACACCCATCACAACACATTAATAATGGTTACCTTGTGTCTTGAATAACAAGTTTCCCTTCACAACTCCTTTTTCACCACTATCTTTGTCAATATAATCTACATAATTATTTCACAATACTATATATTAATTTTACATTAAAATAAATAACTCTAATTTAAAGAGTTAGAAAGTCTTAGATCTATAATCCATATTAACACTAATTTAAGATTTATGTCTCATTTAACTTCCCAAATTCTTTTTCTAAAATTCTCGTACCCTAATAAACTTTTTTTTATCCTCAATTCACTTCTAGTATCACAATTTCATCCTTCTATATTCTAAAAATTCATCCAAAAATAAATTAAAAATTTTAGAATTATCCTGAAGCCTCAAATCACCTTTCTATAACCTCAAAAGTACCTATTCATACTTAAATAAATATTTAATAATCATAGGTTTATCCCTGCATCTCAGATTCCACATAAATTCAACCATATAGATCTAGATTTTAACTCAAAAATTCTTAAACATGAGTTTCAACCTCAAGAAAATATTCTATAATATTTATTATATCCCTATGAGTTTTAACTTATATTTTTAATCCATCATATCATCAAATTAACTATCCTATAGAAAAATCCTAATCAAAAATTTACTCTATCCTACAAAATAATCATATCACTAGAAAGCTAATATTATTTAGAAAATAACTATAAAATTAATTTTGTAATTAAATAAATTTTTAAATGCTAATCTAAACAGGAAAGTTAGAACATACCTGAAGAAAAAGAAAATAATCACCCCTTGCGAGAAAACGCCGAGCAACGTGAGAGGAAAGAGAAAATAATATAAAAATGGGATTGTGCGTCCCAAAATTATATTAAAAAAACTATAGGTTTGAATTTAATTATTCAAACCTTTGAGCCAAAAGTTACAATTTCCTCTAAATTGCATCTTAACCTCTCATGCTTCCTAATGCACACACCCCCTCCTTTTATACATGAAGGCACCTCTTCTCTTCCCTCATCTAACCAATGTGGACTTAGAAACAACAACCTTCCACCCCCCCTTTTTTTTTGTTCCTTCTACCTTCTCTTTTTTTTTTAACACACACATAAAAAAATTATTTATGTATTATATCTTAACTAAATATTACTTATGTGGTTTTAAATTTAAATTTTTAAATTCATAATTAAATACCTAATCATAATATTATTTCTAAATAACCTCAAATAATATAAATTCTTATTATTATCATTTTTTTTCATCAAAACCTAAATTCCACAATTTTTTTTATTATATAAAAATTAGGATGTTACAATTACACTTTGAAAGACTAAAAATATCTTACATTTTTAAACATCAAACTCCTCAAAAAATGCCTTACATTTTTTAATAGAAAGAGTATCTTTTTCAACATAAGTCACCAAACAATTATTCATCAATAGATCTTCCATACATTCTGCAGTTAATTTTTCACAAATTTCATAACAGAAAAGTCTTTTTCTACCATTATTATGGTGGCTAGTAATATTATTTCTAACTTCAAGAGAGCATAAAATTTTTTGAAACTAAAAACATTTTTAAAGTTAGACCAAGGGGGCAAAATATTAGAACATATTAACTCTTGTAAATTTTCTTATGTTCAGAAGGTGCATTAGCCCCCTGAACATCATTGGTGCCGACTATGCCCAAGACAGTATGCAATATATGGGTGGGAGTATAAGAACAAAAAGTATAGAGGAAGGGATAACATATGAAGAACTAAAAAGAATGTTATCATAATTATAAGGCATGAAAGTAATGGAGGTCAAATAAAATTCACAAACAACATTCTTGAAGCCACCAAAGAGTATAAGGCCTCTAAAAAGGCCTTGAACAAAAATATGTGAATCTAATTTTTAAAAGAATAAGATTTATCATTGTGAAAGATGTCATAAAGTTAGTTGTATTTTTAAGACTTGCAATAACCCTAATCCATGCCGGTTGTTGCTAAAGACATTCATTTTTGTTTTTGTTTAACTAAGTGGTGTTTTTTTTATAAATGCATATGATATTTTTTTTATAAATATATTTAAAGCTATACTGTATCCATGCAACCCATGTAGTTATTTTTTGAATGAGTTGTCAATATTATGTAATGATATAGATAGTGCTTCTAAAGCTGTACTATTTTTTAAACTTATAAATATTGATGTAAGCCCTGTTGTCAATGGATGTACAGAAAGTTGTCATTACCTCTTACCCTACTATTATCCCCCCTTCCCCAATTGTAAACAAATGACATTTAATATTTGTGCAATTAATCATGTTCTTGTTACACTTAAAACATGCTAAGTTATCATTGCCCATTGTTCATTTATTATTTCCCCTTACCTAGTTGTAAACAAATGGTATGTAATACCTATGCAATTAATTATATTTTTATTACACTTAAAACATGCTAACTTGTCATTATCTCTTGCTCAATTGTTTTTGCCCCTTGCCTTGTTGTTATTCCTCCTTGCCCAATTGTAAATGAATGACTTGCAACATTATGCAATTAATCATATTCTTATCATGCTTAAAACATGCTAAGTTGTCATTACTCCTTCCTCATATGTTAATGCCCCTTGCCCTACTGTCATTTCGCCTTACCTTGTTGTAAACAAATGGCTTACAAGACTTGTGCAATTAATCATATTCTCGTTACACTTAAAACATGCTAAGTTATCATTGCCTCTTACCTTGTTGTAAATAAATGGCTTGCAACACTTTACCATTTAACTAGTTCAATGCCATGATATAAGCATCAAAACTAGTATTCACCCTTGACATAAGCATTTACAAAGTGCAGTATGTAAAATGAATGAGTTTGAAAAAGGTGAATGCCTTTGGCCCAATTGTCACTCCCCCTTGCCTAATTGTAAATGGTTAGTTTGCAACACTTGTGCATTTCATCAATAGCTTGTTACACTTAAAAATATGTTAGTTGTCAATACCATTTGACCTATTGTTCTTTTTCTTGGCCTAGTAATAAATGGTTGGTGTGCAACAAAGTTATTGCAACCTGTTAGTCAATTATATATTATGTCATAAATAATGTAAAGGCCTATTGATATTAATTGTGAGGTACTTATCTTGTTAATAGTTGTATATTGGTGAGAAACATATGATGACTATTCTAGTTGAAATTAAAACTAGTATTCATTATTGACATAAGCATTTACGAAGTGAAATATACCAAACGAAAAGTTTAGAACACTATGTAATAAGGTAAGTACATAAAATGCAAAAGAAGTTATGTCCTAAAATGATATGCACAACTCGAATAACCCTTCTATCTTCTTTTTTTGCTATGGTTCAATAACATAAACATGATAGTGGGTTCATTTTCATCATTGCAATGATTGAAAAGCCACCATGTATATTCAACTTTCTTCTTTCGGAGGTCATCCTACATGAACAAATCAAAAAAGAAATTGTGGCCCAAAATAGTGAGTAAGCAACAAATTTATCAACTCAACTTGCATCACACAACATATTAACAACTATTCGTAGCATATCGAGGACTTGTGCTTAAGCTATTAACAACACATCTTGTAATTTTATAATAAATTTATCAGCTTAGCTTGCATCGCATGCAACATATATTGACAACTATCCATATCATATTGAAAATTTATGCTTGGACTCTTAACAACACATATTGCCATTTTATAATAGATTTATTAGCTCAACCTGAACAACACATAACATATTGACAACTTATACTCTAGCTGCTAACAACACATCTTGCCATTTTATAATAAATTTATCAACTCAATCGAGTAGCACTATAATCTCAAATACACTATTACAAATGCAAGGTCAATGACTACTTTCAATAGACATACCACATAGAGAGAGAGAGAGATGACTCACATGACTTTATTTGACCAACAAACAATGAAAGACCAAATTAAATGATTGGCAGATAATACATGCAAGCTAATCTCATCATTTACCTTGTCTGGCATGGTCATGATAACACTAAAACTGAAGGTCAAAGCTGGGCTTTCTTCCTTGATGAACTCCTACAATCATAGACACTGAACATACTTAGAGGATCGAAGGTACAACTGTAACATCCCAATTTAAATTTTAATAGTTAATTTGGGTTAATAAAAATTTTGAAAAATATTATTAAATTATTATTATAAAAAAAAGGTATGCAAAAAAAAATAAAATAAAAAAATAAAAAAAATATAATAATAATAAATAAAAAATAAAATATTATTAAATTATTATTATTATAATAATAAAAAGAAAGAAAGGAAAAGAAGGAAGAAGAAGAAGAAAACGAATTTGCTTCGTCCGCCGCCTCAACAGTAACAATAATAAAATAATAATAAAAAGAAAAGAAGAAGAAGAGAGAGAAAATAATTAAAAAAATGTGAGACCCACTGAATTTTTATAAAAACTCACCTTCCTTCATTTCCTCATTCATTCCTACGCGCGAGCTGAGGCAGAGAGAAGCGAGTTGCCGGTGCGAAATATCTAAATTTTTAAGGTAAGAGTTTTTAATAGGATATTTAGGGTGTGATTTTAAGCTTTTCAAGACTAAGTAAGTGTTCTAAAAATTTTTCTTAGTCATCCTTCTTATTTAGTTTCTGAGTTTGTAGTGGTAGAAAATTTAAGATCTGGAAGAGAGATGAATTTATGTTGAATAAATATGATTTTTGAGGTTGTCAGTAGTATAATAAATGTTCTAGAGTATAAATTTATTGATGATCTTTGAATCTGTGGCTTATGGATCAAATTCTAAACTAGATCTGAAAATATATGTTGATTTATTGAGGTTTAGATGATTATTTGGGATGAGAAATGAATTATTATGGTTATAGGATTATGATTCTAAGCTAGAGACTCAATTTTTAATTTTTGGGTATTTTAGGTACGAATTTATAAAATAAAAAGAAAATTTTGATAATAGAAATTAGTTTAAAATTTGATTTTTAGATTATTAATGTTTATTGATAATTAAAAGAGGAGTTAAAAATTTTACTTAATAGTATTAACTATAGATTTGTATTAAGATTGAGATTAAAAATATGTTATATTTTTAATTCTATTATTAGAATTATTTTATTAGTTTCAAAAATTGAAACTAATATTTATAAATAATATGTTATTTGTAGATTGTATTACTGGTGAAGATTGTGGAGAGAGAGAAATTTTAAGGAATAATTTATTGAAAAAGCCACAAGGTAACCATGCTTTTAATTTGTGATTTGTGTTACTTCATGTTAATTGGGTGATTATTGAGAAAATTATAAATTTTGTAATATTATATAATTGTGCAATATTATTATGAATTTATTTGATTATTGTGGGAGGTGTTGGGAGACTTGTTATTGTTGTTATATTTATGTGCCACGTGGTACGCCCCTATTGGAGCTCAATAGGTGACTTGTTTATTGTCAATTATATGAATATATAAATGTAATCATGCCTTTCAAACTATTTCTATTTTTGGTACAATTTGGATGACTGTAATTTTAATATTTGGTTTACTTTGGATTGATTAAAATGGCATGATTATAAGGTCAAATAACTGGCTTGTGTTGAAAATTGATTAAATTGCTTATTTTACTTGTTGGGAGTATAAGGATGGACAAATGTGATTTAGTTTACTTGTTGGGAGTATAAGGATGGACAAATGTGATTTAGCCTAATGGCATGTGGGAGGTAAAAAAATTTATCTGAAATGTTATAGTGTGTGAGTTAAAGCCAATTATAAAATATTTTATATCGAAATTATTGATATAAAAATGTGTTGGGTGGCTGTAACCCAACTATGGTTGAGTTAAATTATTTAAAAAAAAAAAATTTGGTGTGTTACAACAACAATATGGGAGGGGAGGATGACAATGAATTCACATTTGGTTAAAAATGATCCTACCTAGCTCACTTTATTGAAGACAATCGCAAGAGCTCAACTTATTACCTTCATTGCATGTGAATGCTTTCTCTTTCTTTGTTCTTTCCTTCTGATCCAATTAGGAAAAGTGAGTAATTTTACTAGTCAAACTATTCACACCAAAAGGATTAAGGGACTGCAGAATATTTTTTTTATTTGGCGAGACTTAGTTATATTTTTATATTTGCTATATGGGACTTGTGTATGATTTTTCCCAAATTATATTATATCATATTTATTATATTTTTTATTATTAAAAAAAACTTTTCAATAAAGCTATGTATTTTGGGAAATGAAGGATTACGAGTTTAAATTCCACCTTATTAACTCGATTGAGGAATAAGCATATCGTTGATAGGCCATTGTTGCCAGTGACCTCACCATCCACGATGTCTCCATTGTTGGTGAGACGGTGATGACGGTAAATTAGAAAAGTATTTTTGAAAAATAAAGAATAGTAAAAAAACACAATTTCAGTTCAGATCTTGAATATTGTACGATATTTCAAAAGCTAATGGTTTTTATTTCAACTTTGTTAGCTGTAGGGGTCCTTTTATCAAAGCTCTCCCTTTTTAATTTATAAGAATACTCTTTAAATATTTTTCCATTTTCACTATATGATCTATACCGTATTGATTTGGCGTGTTGCATTAAACAAAACGAAAAGGCAAAATGAGTTTTCATTACTCAACATCTCAACCTTAGGGGCCCATTTGGTTTGCTTAAATTGACGAGGAAGAAGTAGAAATGGAAATGCAACTGAAACCTTAACACATTTTGCTTGCATGCGTGACTTTGAGCTTTCATGTAAAATTGCATGACTTGGCAACTCAGCGCCCCAACCTCAAGTTTTTCACTAGCCATGGAAACATATTGGAAAGTAGTTTACTTTATTAATAATAAATTTGATACATTCCAATGAATTTGAAGAATGAACCAAAAAGAAAACACCAAGCCTATATTTGTCCTTTTAAATGTCCTTTTTTTTTTCAAGTTGCCCCTGCGTGTCAACTGTCCAGTGTCAAGTGATTGACGAAATAATAGCTTATACAACTTTGGTAGTTTCAATTCCCTAATTTATATCGATTCAAAGATAACATCATCATTGATTTAATTAATAAGTAGTTGTGTTGTAAATTCTCTTAAAAATATTCTTTGCCATTATAGAATTAGATATTCTTTCATATATTTCATCCACAATCATGTCATTAACTTATCATTTAGGAATGTTCGTGGCACAATTAATGGCCTTCAACTATACCAATGTTACTTCCAAGCGCAAGTAATTAAATATAAGAAGTACCACCATTGAATCATATCCAAAAAAAAAACCACCCTAGGACAGCTAAAAAGCTTAAATAATCCTCGAGATTTTACATTTGGCGTATTGTTTTAAGGCATTTGTGAGCAACCAAAATATTTGCACGTTACTTGATTCTCAAAACCAGAATATAGGATACATGACATAAAGATGATCAACTTCACAAGAGAAATTAATTTCCAAGTGTAACTTATATTTCATGACAAAAAAATACAAATATTCAAAGTTAGCAGCAAATTTCCATAAATGCAGAGGTGGAAAACATGATAGAGTTGAGAAATAGACAAGCCCAACCTTTAAGGGTTCAGGTTCTTGAGCTTGATTTTTTAAAAAATGATCAATTTTTAAAATCTAATATTTATTTAAAGGGCCTAGGATTAGGTTTGTAAGCTTATTTTTTTAAGTTAAAAAAATAAAAAAGTTAATAAAATAAATAAATATAAATATAGAAATAGAAGCTTAATTAAATTTTAAAATGAAAATAATTTTTTTTAATCTAAATCAACCTTATTAAATTTGATAAATGTAAAAACTCATGTATTATAAAGCCTAATATTAATCAAAACTAAAATATAGTCCTTATAAATAATCGCATTTATAAGTTAATAAAAAAATATGTCAAAATTATAGTAAAATAAATAACAAAAGAACCGACATTAATTTTTTTGATAACACAATATTTAAAAAATTATTAATTTTTTATAAAATAAAATTTTAAGAGCCATTTAAACTCATGCCTTTTTTTTTAGGGTTGAGTATAAAAGTTTAATTTTTAAAAAATATTATTTTTTAAAAATAAAATTTTAAGAGCCATCCAAACCCGTGTGTTTTTTAAGAGATGAGTGTGAAAGTTTAATTTTATTAAATATTAATTTTTTTTTTTTAATTTAAACTTTTATCTAAATAAAACCTTTAAATCTAATCCTTATCTTTGACTTCATGGATGAGTCACGAGCGGCTAACTGGCGCAGGGACTTTTTCTGCGTTTCGGCGGATAAAAGTAAATGTCAACGGGGCTAATGATGGATCAAGAATAAAGCAAAACGACAAGAAGGACCGTGTTGACACTCTATCCCTTTGCTTATGATTCTCGGTGTGTGTTTGAATTGCTCATCAATCAATTTTTGAGGGAAAAAAAATCGATTTTGCAATTAAGAATCCAAACGGCAATTTTTTCAAAAATAAACTTTAAAAAAAGTATTTTTTTCACAAAGCTATGGGAGGCAGCTTTTGTATTCAAATTACAAGATATATAAAAAATTATAAACAAGGTATTAAAAAATAAAAAAAAATTAAAAAATTAATAAAAAGAAAATAAAAATAAATTAACTCTCTTCTCCTTTTTTTTTAATAAAATTCAACTTTAAATCCTCAATAAAGTTATTACTATAAATTCTTATCAACTATCACCCTCTACTTAGCACTTATTATAAAATTAGTTTAAATAAAATATTATTTCGTAGAGGAAAATTAATTTATTTTAATTTAAAATTAAAAATTATTACAAAAATTGCTACAAAGGTCTACAGAGAGAGAGAGATTTTGTGTCATGTCTTATATTGCTACATTTTTTATGTTATTAAAATTTTTATACAATGCTTCACATTTTCGTTAAATATGACTTATATTCATGATATTATTAGAGATCAACTTGTACATTATCATCTTTATTGGTTATTATAAATTGATGTTTGGTATTTAAAAATAAAATCTTCTCTATTATTAAATTTATTTAAATTAAAATATATTGAGTTATTTATTTATGTAAATTAAAATTATAAATATTAATATAATTTAAATGTTTATAATTAATCAAATATATAATTTAAATAATATATTTTACTTTTTAAATATTAGATACAAATCAATCAATAATTTAATTTTAAAAGGAAATATTCTTTACGGTAATTTATATAACTAAAATTTATTCTAAATAAATTATCCAAACATTTTCATTTTATTAAAATTAATTTTAAAAATAATATTCAAACAGATTGATTATAATATACAAAATTATAATTAAAATCTATCATTTTAATCAATTATATTCAATAAAAA
>NW_026556225.1:0-39554 GCF_029017545.1 Prosopis cineraria | reverse complement strand
ATGAACACCTATATTGTGAAGGGGAAAATAAAGGAAAAAAAGATGGAAAAATTTATTTAAATTATGTAAATAACAGATTGATCTCAAAATGGTATAATTCTCCTGAAGTCTCAAGGGATGTTTCTGTCATTAGGAAATTAGAGGAAATGACACTCTTGCCCATTATTCATATAAAAAAAATTCACAACTTTTCATTCAACTTTTATTTTTAAATTCACAATAATTTAATAGTTATTTGCAAGTCCTAATCTGCAAGTTCTAATATATATCAAATGTTGAAAATTCATAACTTTTTATTCACCACTTTTTGTTCCTATATTAACAACTTTTATTTTTAAATTCCCAACAATTCAATAGTAATTCGCAACTTCACATTTAAGGTCTTGATATACATTATGTGTTGAAAATTTGCAACTTTTCATTTCCACTTTTATTTTTAAATTCACAATAATTCAATAGTTATTTGCAACTCCGCATATGCAAGTCCTGATATATATTGGGTGTTGAAAATTCATAACATTATATTCACAACTTTTGTTCCTATATTAACAACTTTTATTTCTAAATTCGCAACAATCCAATAGTTATTTGAAACTTCAAGGTTTCTTTGTTTTATTTGAGGGCAATTTGGTCATTTATTTTAATTCCCTAGTGACAAAAAATTCCATGGAACTCTAAAGAAATTATGCCATTTCGTGGAACCAATCTGTTATTTATATAATTTAAATGAATTTTTTTGTCATTTTCTAAAAAAATGAGCGATGACAAGCAAATAAAATATTTAAATTATGATTCAGAAAAATCTAAGTTAGCCCTAAACTCGGTTCTTCAAGTAAAACCTAATTAACCTAAATTATGTTTTTTTTTTAAAAAAAACAATATCATCACTAGAACCTATAATTAATTAAGGTTCAAATTTTAGTATTCTATATCGTCTAGAAAATTTTAGTGTTGTTATGTTCAAGATCTTAGCCATCCAATTCCTGGAGAGAAGGTTCAATTTCTTTCTTGATTTATTAAATTTTTTTCTTCTTCTTAAGCTATCCTATGATCTCTAAAAAGCCATTCAATCCTAACTTCACCTTCACAGCATCCATATCTCATAAGGAAATGATGAATCCCCCTGCATCCAAGGAGGAGATGGACTTATTACTAAGAAATATTTCAAAGCCAGATGAGGTGATGCATGAAAAAAAGCTCAAAAACACTACAACATTCAAATGTTATCAGACCTACTGCAAATGAGAATACGCCTAATCATCCAATAGATACTCGGAACAGCTATGAAAATGCTACTAATCCAATCAACAACAAGCTTGCATCATTCCAGAGTAACAAAGCTCCCTTATCATATAAAGAATCCTTAATTGGCTACAATGGGTGCTATGGAAACAACATTGAGGGAAATGCAAGCCACAGGAATGAGGATCTTGCTAAAGAATTGGATCGTGACTAGTTACCTTCAGATAGAACTAAAAGTCTTATGGAGCAATATCTAGCCATTCATATTTCTAAGGAAGAATGGAAAAATATATGCCTTTCATGGATGGATGCCATAGTCATCAACACATTGGGTCTGCACCTCAATCCTAAGTCCCTTAAACCCAGGTTAGCTAAAATGTGGCAGCTAAAAGATTTTGAGCTAATAGACCTAGTCAATTGTTATTACATTGTTAGAACAAAGGATCATCTAGCATATGATAGAATTCTCAATGGAGGCCTTTGGATAATATTCGATCACTGCATATTAGTGTAACGATGGTCACCTGATTTCAACCCGAATGATAATATTCTAAGGAAAATTGCCTTATGGGTTAGGCTCACAAACATTTTGATACAATGTTACAATAAAGAAATCCTATGGAGATTGGGAAATTGCATTAGGAAGATGCTAAAGGTGGACTCAAACTCACTATCAGAATCGATTACCAAGGATGAACAAGGGAAAATCGAAAGAGGAAAATTTGTGCACTTAAGTGTTGAAATAGATCTTCAAAAAAAAATTGGTACCTAGACTCTTAATCCAAGATGAACTCTACAATGTTGAATATGAAAGCTAAGACTCGATTTGCTTCAGCTGTGGTTGCTATGGGCATAATAGAAATAGCTGCCCTCAGAATTCTAAGAACACTAATTAGGAGAAAGACGCAGGACAGGGGAAGTATGAGAACGAATAGGAAAATGATTCCTAATAGCAAAATAATAGAGCAACTGGAAATAATCAAGGAAGAAAAGCACCGGATTCACCGAAAAAAAAACCTTAACTCACCGGAAGAGGAGTATGGAGAATGGATGAAGTACAAGCATCTAAAAAATTCTTGATTTCTGAGATACCCAGCGAACCCTCAGCCTCAACGTCACAATCGAGACCTGAGCTTCTCTTTCAGGTCAAGATTTGACGTCCTTACAACTCTAGATCATGATCCCGACAGTGCAAGGCAGAGAAAATCCACACCCAACATTCCACCTACAGCTGCTCCTACTAAAACTGTCAGAAAAAAGTGGCAGAGAAAAGACATTGTAGGGGCTAAATGTGCTCGGCCGAAAGATATTGAGCAACTGGATGAAAAAGCTAGGGCTAAGTCAAGGAATAATGAATGCATATGTGTGTCCAGCGGTTTTGGGCTGACCTTCAAATGGGATGGGCCGAGTGAGGTTAATTTAGACAAAAATGAAGCAAAAGGAATTCAGCCCAATAACGCAAACAACAAGGCTTCTAAATAGGTTCACAATGTTATTAAAGGGAATAAAAGAGATTCAAACTCAAGTAGTAGGATGAGGGCTGAAAAAAGCACAGATATTGGGCCTGCTAATAATGTTGGGAAACCAACATCAGGAAAAATTTATTCTCTTAATCCTAATATCTGGATCAATTCAAATTCTGGAAGAGAAAATCCAGCTCCAAAAATTCTCCATATCTCTTCCACCCCTCAGATTGATAACAGGAAACCTCCTGATCCAAATTACTCTCCTACATCTGTACCAAAAACTCAATTTAATGAGGATACTCTAATGGAAAATCACAATCAAGTACTGAGACTGGATAATCCTCTTAATGATTTTGATCAAGCTGGCATAGAGGATGATATACTGGATGATGATCTTCTTGATGAGGAATATGATCAGCTAATCCATAATGATAATTATGAAGATGATGATTTTAGCAATGATCAAATTGAGGACTTACAGGAACTTTAAGAGGCTTAAGCTTCTTTCAAGTTTTTTTATTCCTTTTTTTATGGATTTAATCTACTGGAATTGTAGAGGTACTTGTGCTAAAAGTTTTCCTAAGCACATTAAAGAAATTACTAAATCTTTTAATACTCAAATTCTTCTTTTACTTGAGACTAGAGCTAGTGGTACTAGAGCTGATTCCATTGTTAGGAAGCTAGGTTTTTCTGACTGGATTCATATGGAAGCTACTAGTTATGCTAGCGGTATCTGACTTCTTTAGAATAATGATTCTGTTAACATTGATTATATTCACTCTAATATCCAATTGTTACACTGCAGGGTTAATATTTTAGCTAATAATCAATCTTATTTACTTTCTGGTGTTTACGGAGATCCTAATCCTCTTTACCGGGATCTTCTTTAGCAATCTATTAGTTCTCTTGCTACTAATATTTTTGATCCTTGGCTCATCATTGGAGACTTTAATTCCTACCTCTCTTGTGATGATAAAATTGGTGGGGGAAGTGTCAATTGGAGATCCATGAAACAGTTCAGACAATGCTTAAATTCTTCCAATCTTCTTGAAATTAACTTCTCTGGTGATAGATTTACTTAGGAAAAAGGCAATGTTAAGGAATGACTTGATTGGGCTTTTTACAACACTGAATGGAGCTAAAGTTTCCCTAAGCCAATTCCTTTCATATGCTTCGTTATGGTTCTGACCATCGCCCGATTAGAATCCAATTACTTAAGGAGCCTAAAAAGAATATTAATTCCACACCTTTTCGTTGCCACGCTGCTTGGATGCTGGAAAATTCCTTCCACCCTATGGTTAAAGAAGCTTGGTTAAACAATGATTGGAAGAATGGTACCATAAACTTTGCCAATACAGTTACCGAATGGAACAAAGAGAGAATTAGTAGTATCTCTGCTAAAAAGAAAAAACTTCTACGAAGATTGGAAGGTATTGATAGAAACAGGAATCACAAAGATGATTATTTCCTAAGGAAACTAGAAAAATCTCTCTGGGAAGAATATAATAAAGTTCTCTTGCAAGAGGAGCTGATATGGTTCCAAAAGTCTAGGTACAAGTGGCTCAATTGGGGAGATCAAAACACTAAATTCTTCCACACCACATCCATTATCAAAAGGAAAAGAAACCAGATTTTATCTCTTAAAGCGGATGATGATAATTGGGTCAAGGACCAAAATTCCCTTAAAAACATGGCTGCCTCCTTCTATGAAGATCTCTTCAAGGAGGATTATGAGGATAGACCCAAGCTCATCATTAACAATAGCTTTCCCCCACTCTCTAATTCCCAACTCCTTATCCTACACAGAGAAGTGACTGATGATGAAATTAAAAATGCCGCCTTTGCTATTGCCCCCTTCAAAGCTCCTGGGCCTGATGGTATCAATGCTGGCTTTATTCACTCTTATTGGGATGATCTTAAAGTTAGCATAATAAACCTTGTTAAAGGAGTTTTTAGACAACTAGATTCTATTAAGGAGATTAATGACACTTATATTACTCTGTTTCTTAAGATTGACTATCCCACTAGTATGAAAGATTTTCATCCTATTTCTCTTTGTAATGTTAGCTATAAGATTATCACCAAAATTCTCTCTAGCCGTCTACGTGAATATATGAATCATCTAATTGGTGACACTCAAAGTAGCTTCATTCAAGGACAATAAAGCAATGATAATATTATCATCGCCCAAGAGATTATCCACTCTATGTGGAATAAAACTGAGGAGAAAGGCTTTATGGCAATTAAAGTTGATCTCGAAAAAGCTTTTGATAGACTATCCTGGAGCTTCATTGATGATACTCTCAAATCCATTGGGATGAATAATCACTATAGGAAACTTATTCTTAATGCTGTCTCCACATCTCGCTTGAGGGTCCTTTAAAATGGTGAACCATCTCACGAATTCACTCCTTCTCATGGCATCCGTTAGGGGGATCCTCTTTCTCCCTATCTCTTTGTTCTTTGTATTGAATGCCTTAGTCATTGCATACTTAGTAGTATTGATAAAAATGATTGGAAACTAATTAGGCTAACACCTAATGGGCCTCCTATTTCTCACCTGTTTTTTACTGATGATCTTTTACTTTTTACAGAAACTTCTCTCTCGCAAGCTCTTATTGTTCAGCAATGTCTTTCAGACTTCTATAATGCTTCCAGTCAGAAGATCAACACTGGGAAATCTAAACTCTTTTGCTCCAAAAATGTCAATATTAATAGAGCTTTACAAATCAGCAATGAATTAGGAATCCCTCTAATTGGCAACCTTGGAAAATATCTAGGTATCCCTGTTATCCATGAGAGGATTACTAAGCTTATCTTTGTGCCCCTTATTGATAAAACTTATTCGCATCTAGGTAACTGGAAGAATCGCTACCTCAACATAGCTGGGAAATTTGTTCTCATAAAATCTATACTTGCAGCTATTCCCAGCTATACCATGCAGACCATGCTCTTACCTGACAATGTCTTGGCCGAATTGGATAAAATTTCTAGAAACTTTCTTTAGGACTCTACTGATGGGAACAAAAACCCGCACCTTCGATCTTGGGATTGTGTTGCTTCTGGAAAAAAGGAGGGGGGTCTTGGTTTCAAAAAACTCAAGAATCAAAATATCAATTTTATAATGAAGTTGTGTTGGGGTCTCATTACTAAAACTGATAGTCTTTAGGTACGAATCATTCATGATAAATACAACTGCAGTAAACCTACTATTCTAATGGTAATCAAACCAAACTCTTGCTCCTATACTTGGAATAGTATATGCAAAAGTTAGGATGTCTTCCTATCGCACATTAGTTGAAAAATTGGTAAAGGAGATAAAATCTCCTTTTGGTATGATAAATGAACTTCTCTTCCTGAACCTTTGGTTTATCATGCCTTTAATAATGCTGAGTCTATCCTTCATGCCAGAGTATCAGATTTATGCAAGACTAATGGTGGATGGAATTTTGATATTATTAACAAATATCTCCATCATGATGTAGTTAAATGCATCGCCCATATCCAACCTCTGAATCGGTCTAGTGGGGAGGACACTTATTTGGAGACCTTCTTCTGATAGCAATTTCTTTATCAAATCGGCCTATAAAGCTATGGAGGACCACAAATATCAAAACCACTCATATATCTGGTCTACAATTTGGAAATGGCCCACATATGAGAAAATCAAATTTTTTCTCTGGAAAGCTAGTTAGGATCGTCTCAAAGTCATGTATAATTTTTCTGATAGGAATAACTATCAGCAATGCACCTGCACATTCGGTTATAACTCCCCTGACTCTTCCATTCATATTTTAAGGGATTGCAGGGTAGCTAAAGAGGTTTGGGAAAAATTGGTAAGCGCTAACAAATTTAATACTTTCTTCTCTCTTTTTATGTTCAGGATTGGATTCTTTAGAATGTAAAAAATGAAGTTGGAAGCACATCCACAAGGAGATTGCCTTGGAAGAAACTCTTTGTACAAACCTGCTGGAACATATGGAAAGCAAGATGCAAGAAGGCCTACTCTGAGGAAAATAATTTGGATAGTGATATAGCTTTTACTAGTACACAACAAATCATCCATGACATGAAGCTGCAATCTAAAGTTAATCTTCTGAGTAATCATGGCTCTCGTGATACAACTAAGTGGATCTCGCCCAAGACGGGATGAGTTAGACTAGATGTCGATGGCTCTGTCAACCTCAATGGAGTTGCGGCTTGTGGTGGACTTATTAGAGATGATAAAGGCAACTGGATTAAGGGTTTTTCTAAAAGCATTGGCTATCTACCTAGCACTATTGCAGAGCTAATAGGAATCTTGGAAGGTCTCAAACTTTGCTGGAATGCCCAGATCCCTAAAGTCAATGTTTACTCTGATTCTATGGAGGCCTTATCTCTCACTAACCAAAGCAATACTCATAATCACCCCTATTCAATCATCATCAGAAACATAAAAGATATTACCATGCGTAATTGGGAGATAACTTTTGAGCACATTTTCAGAGAAGCTAATAGATACGCTGATCTTATGTGACACAAGGCATCACCGAATAATTTTGATATTTATCTTTTTGATATACTGCCAATTGATTGTATAAGCCTTATAGCTTCTGACCTTACCTGATTCCAGTCCTTGCACAGTTTTACCATGGCCTTTTATTAAAAAAAAAAGATCTTAGCCGTCCGATTCATGCCATCCATAATAGGTGATGTCACATCATTTTACATTCCCTTCCGTGTGAAGTACAAATCAGTAATTAAGGAATTTGATTTTTTTCCATTTGTTTGTTTTACACTTTTTTTAGAGTATTATGCAAAAGTCTCACTCAAAATAATTAATTACTCTCAAATTCATTAATTCTCCCTATTTTTTTATGTTTTTATTTATGCTGATGTTTTAGAAATCTTCATTAAAATGAATTGGAGCTCTATGTCAAATATAGGAGAAATGATTTTGTGATAGGGAAATTTACTAATAAATCAACTCTAGAAAAATACGTAAACAAGTTACCCAAGGTTAAGAATTCAATCAACTAACTATAATGATCAAGCTTACATTTGACTTAATAACACTAAATATTAAATAATTGTATAAAAAAACTCAAATCCAACAAAGGAATCCATAGATATGGACACTTCATCCATACTCTATCTAATATATTATACCAGATTAATAAAATAAAATGTTGTATGTTATCATTTTTAATGACTTTGTTTTAAAAAATATAGTGCCTCTTTGATTTCTTATATTTTCTCTTTCCATCTTCATTAATAATAAAATCAATTTATATTTACAATCATTTGATGTGTCATGTTTTTATTAGACAGTATACAAATTAAAAAAACATGATACACCAAGTACATGCAAGAATTTCTTGTACTTTGTATTAAATAAGGGCAAATATAAAAAAATGATAACAGTTTAAAAATAATGAACTAATTTATTATGTGTGTGATTTGATTAAAGATGCTTTAAATTTTTAAAAGGAGCACTAATCTTTAGGTCAATTCTATAAATTGAGCATTTGAGGGTTATTTTCCCTAAACAAACAATCTAATGGAAAGTGGAACTTAACATACCCGCCAAGAACAAAAAAGAGGCCCAGTTTAAAGGTCCATTAGCCTAAATGCATCACAATCAATTATTGGATCTTATAGGCCCATTTTCAGCTAGCTCACTATTCAATTGAAGAGAAGGCCTCCTCCTAACCAAAAATTAATAACAAATGTATTTTTTTTTGTAAGAACTTGTTATTCACATGTCATAATAAATATTCCCTCCTACCCTAAACGTGAAACTTCTAAGTTCTAACTATCCACTGTAATCAAGGAGATATACTTAAATTATTACAATGGTCTCAAAAAAAATTCCAAATTTACTTCTATTTAAAAGCATGAATATAAGAAGAATCTTTTTATTAAAAAAAAAGATTCTTGAGAGGTTGTAAATAAGGGTGATTTTGGAAAACACCAATTAATACTCCATCTTTTTATGCAACATGACTAGTTTTTGGGTTACCCATATATATCCTCCTATTGAAGGCAATTCTATTCAAGGAACTATCAAACACTAAATATGGGCATCATTTCCAGCAGGGATTCATGACTAGTTTTAAATAGGTGTAAATGCCCCAAGAGAGGGGTAAATTGGACTAATTAAAAATTTAAATGAATTGCAAAAATAATAAGTGAGATGAAGGAATGAAATCACCAATCATGAGAGTTAGATGAGCAGAGCTTGATATAAATAATTTATTCTAGTTTGTCTCACACTTGAGTCTACTAAGAACCTCTTGAGATTTCCAACTATATTACCAAGATTAATCTAGACTCTTGATTGCCTCAATACATTAATAGACTTCTCAATAAGTCTAAAACTCTCTCCCTTACAAAAGTAGTGATAAATTCCCTTAAGCTCCCTGAACATAAGTTCCTCTATTTTGAATATATAAAACAGGGATAAATAGAATAAGTTCAAGAATGAACTATTACTACTTTTAGACTCTCTTTTAAAGTAGATATATAATCAATGAAGCTCTCTATCAATAAATGATACACTGAAGGTAGGTAAACTTTAATACTCAAATAAATGCAAAATGTTCTTATTTTTTCACCTTGTTCCTCTCCTTCTTCAAGTTTCATAAATGAGTCTATTTATAGTTGAGGATCATAAATGATCTGTTAGACTCATAAATTTTTTCATTGAAGATTGCTTGTGATCTATTTCCTTCTTGCTTCATATTTCCTTGGCCATCTGAGCTTCTCTGAGGTTCTCTGGTAGATTAGGCAATGGAATAGTATTTTATGGTAGAGACTTCCTCTTTTGTATAGTAATGGCTAAAAAACATTAAATGCTTATTACAAAAGTGGTTGAAGTTTATACATTTTGGTATAATAGAAGGAAAGCTCGATGACATAATCAAAAATAAGGAAACTGAATAACTTTAAGGTTTGAATAAGGAAATAATTGTGTTTAAATATCATTTGGTAAAGATATATAGTGAACACAATTGATTTTGGATGAAATATGTTGACTTTATATATCATAGAATTTTAAAAATATAATTTCACCATTCATCAACTGGACATAAAATGCACTTTGTCAATTTTTCTTGTACATTTTCTCAAAAGTTCATTTTTTGGACCGAAATGCCCCTAGTGCACTGATCTTAGAAACTTAGGCAAAGTTTCAAATCTAATGCAATGTGTGCACTTGAAGGTGATAAATCATTAATAAAATGGTCCTAATTGACAAATAAAAGTGGGTAACAAATGTGTTCTATCATTAGGACACAATAATATCGATACTACTATGAATCTTTTTGCTTTGTTTTTCATATCTATTTTGAAGGTCACCTGAACTCATCTTTAGTTTGGGAGTAATTAAATAAAAAAGTCAACACTTTCTTAAGTGTCTTAGTTTGTCCTAATTTTTGGTTTGCCTTTGTGTGAAAATTTTTATATAATTTTGTGCAGCCTGAAACTTGGTTAATTTGATAAATTCTCCCTTCTAATTATGAATTTAATTCTGGACATGAATTAGATTTTATTATATCATATGCTATTTAATTGAATTATGTGATTTATGTGACATAGGTGGCATGTGACTTGTGCATCAATTGGGCAATTGAGGTCAACACTCCTTGAGGACAATGGCTGATGGTTTGCACGTGAATTATGATTATTTTGAGGGATTAGATCAGCTAAAATGATGTGGATGACACATGGGAAATTAGGCACACATTGGAATCATCTACAAACCAATAGGAAGTTATCACCTTGCAAGTGTGACAGGCTCCCATTTACATTTTAATTTCTTTTTCCTTATTTTAATTAAGCTTCAGCTGATGGGAGACACCAAGGAGCACGCCATTTTAAGTCCCAAATGGGATCCAACACATATCTCATTCATCTTCCACATTCTCTCTCTCTTGTTCATAGTGTTCTTCATTTTCTCTCTTTTGTTCTTCATTTTCCAGCACCCTAACCTCCATTTTCAGCCACCAAACCTCCACAAAACTCATACCATTCTTCTCCTCTCTTCATTTTCGTTCCATCCCTTCCATTTTCACAAGGATTAAAGCTCATTTCCATCATTCAAGAGCTATGGAGTTTGGCCTTCACAAGCAATCACTAAGGTTCTTGAAGATGAAGATTGGCTAAGTTTCTTTATGGAATCCTAGAGAGATGAAGATGGAGGATGAGTCTTGAGCTTCAAATTGGCTAAGTTCTTTTGTTTCCTATCCTCTTCTCTTTTTACTAGATGGTTAGATTCCTTAATCTAGGGTCTAATCATCTTAGCTTATAAATTCTAATTTGAATTTGATGTTGATGTAAAGAGAGAGGATTGTTTCATTTAATTTCTTCTTTGGACAGCCATGACTGAATTTTGCCACTCTTTGTTTGGCACATAATCTTGTGTTTTTCAATTAGTGAATTTCTTGTGTTAATATTGCATAATCTTGTGGTGTTAATGCTTGTGTTGTTGAGTAGCTTGACATAATCTTGTGGTGTTAATGCTTGTGTTGTTGAGTAGCTTGACATAATCTTGTGGTTGCTCAATTTATGTGTTTGACCATGGCTATTGAGAGAGGATTTTGAGTGAATCACTTGGTTAATGTCTTCACCAATTGGTTAATTGAACTAGAAACTTTAATCTAAGACCTAGGGAGGTTAGCTAATTAGGTTAATTGGCTTAGGATAATTTTCTTAAGTCATGACAGCTTTAGTCAAGAGGAAAGGGAAGCTAAACTTAGCCTAATCATGAGAAGATAATGAGTCCAAAATCAAATAATCTCTAGGGTTTCATTATTGTAAAAAGGGAAGTTCATTTCACTCACTTTCACTAGCATTTTAATTACTTGCATATTAGGTAATTAGTTTAGATAATTAGCTAGATAACTAAATTCCTACAAACTTTGGTTGATTTATTTCACTAGATAACTTTCAATTAGACTTAAAACCATTCCTTGGGAGATGACCTAGGGTTGGCCCTATATTGCATTAGGGTTAGCTTTAGTGTAATTTTGAGGATAAGCGACTAATTTCCTATCAAAATTTTGGCGCCGTTGCCGGGGAATGGTTTAAGTTTAATTCTAAGGTTGTTTAGTATTTAATTTACATTTTTAGTGTTCCTGGAAAATCTTTTGAAAAATTATAAAAATTTGTTTTTTGTGTTTTGTTTAGTGTTTTTTGTGTGTTTTGAGTGTTTTTATTCTGTTTTAAAAAAGAAAAAAAATTAGTGCAATTTTCGTTGGTTTGGTGTAGAGCTGAAAATACTCTGTTTCTAGTGTCTCTGTCTGAAATTGAAAAATTAACTGGGAATGAGTCTGAGGGAATTTGAACGTGTAATTTATTTCATTGAAAGCTCTATATCCTAGCTTCATTTAAAATTGGTTTGGTCAATTTTAGACGTGGGAAGTGTCCTGTGGAAATTTTACAATCTAACAAGGTCCAGGGAGCCATTATAGAGGATTCCCAAAACCCTGTTTCAACTTTGAGTTAGCATATCTTCGTCTTTGTGCATTCAAATTGATTGATTCCAGTTTCATTTTTCTTATCGCTGTCTTACCTTTGTTTCTTGTGTTTAGGATTTTCTTCAATTTTTCCATTTTCCTATTTGAAAGTTTGTTAGAAGCTCTGAAGGTCTTCTGGACGAAATCCTGTTTCTCCAGACCTGAGGACCAACTTGTGAAAAATTCTGGGAATGATTGGGAAGGATTTTTAATCTAAAAGTTTTATATAATTTGCCTGTATATCTCTTGTGTTTCTCATAAAAGTTTCAGGGGAATTTATCATGTGGATTTGCTGATAGAAAATTCACAAGTTCACTGTCTCCAGAGAGCCTACTGTGCGAATTCCAGAATTGCCAAAGCTTCTTGATTGAGCATTTCTAACTCTCTTTCTACTTGTTTGGTATTATTTTTTTTTTTTTCATTTTGTTGCTATTGAGTTTAATAAAAAAATAAAAAAAAAATTATTTCTCTTTCTTTTGTGTGTTTTGAATTGTTTCATGTTGATTTGCATTTTAGTTTAGTTTGTTCTTTGTTCTTAATTTTCTTGAGCTTGATTAGTGCATGACCTGAAGAAAACATACCTCTTTTGTTGAATTAGATCCAGAAATTGAAAGAACTATTTCTAGATTAAGAAGATCACAACCTATTCTTGATTCTCATTTGGTTTGTAATTCAACAATGAAAGGTATCTTAGGACATGAGCATGTGCATAATGAGGGCCATGGGAATGGGAATGAGAATTTGCATGATGATGGCCATGTTAATAATGAATTTGAAGGCTTGCATAACCCTAGAGAGGAGAGGAGCATTAGGCAATTAACTCAACCTAATTGGCATGATAATCCTTATGGCTTATATGTTCCTCCTACTAATGTTCAATTTGAAATTAAATCCTCTTTGATTAATGCATTGCCTAAATTTCATGGGTTACCGGGAGAGGATTGCCATAGGTTTTTGCATACTCTCCTATTGGTTTGTGATACTATGAAGCCTATGCATGTAAATGTTGATGATGTTCAAGCTAAGGCTTTTGTATTTTCTCTTGAAGGTTTAGCAAAGGAGTGGTATTTCAACTACCCTTCTTATGTGAAAGTGAGCACATGGGCCGAGCTAAGAAGACTCTTCTTAGATAAATTCTTTCCAAATTCCAAGGTCACCAATTTGAGAAAGCAAATCTATGGGGTCCAACAAGGAGAGGATGAGAGTCTCTATGAGTATTGGACTAGATTCCAAGGCCTTTTGGCTAAATGCCCACACCATCAAATTTCTAGTGAGAATTTAGTCCAATATTTCTATGAGGGCTTGATTCCAAGAGACAAAGTTAACATTGATGCCGCTAGTGGTGGATGCTTGATTGACCTCACTTCCTTAAAGGCTTGGGAACTAATTGACAAGATGGCTTCAAGTGGTGCTCAATACTCTACAAGGGAAAAGAGAAATGTGAATATGGTAGGTTCCTCAGTTCTTAATGATTCATATGTGGACTTGCTAGCTGCCAAGATTGGGAGAATGTTGGCTCCACAAATATCTCAAGTGAGCAATGTAAGTACTTCTCAAGCACTTGTCCCTTATTCTTGTACTTTTTGTGACTCACCTATGCATGTAGAAAGCAATTGTCCTATTAAGTTTGAACAAGTAAATGCTATCTACAATGGAAAACAATCCTATGGTAGGAGGCAAGGGCAAGGAGCTTATTCTAATACTTACAACCCTTCATGGAGAGACCATCCTAATTTCTCCTATTCAAATCCAAATGTGGCTTTACAAGACAATCAACAAAGAGGATCCTATCAAAACACCTTTGGCCGTGACCCTCCACCTCATTTGTCTCAAGGTAGCTCTTCTCAAAGCTACAATCCAAGTGGTAATTCTCTTACACCTTCTTCTAATTCTTATAGTGATAGGAGGCTTGTTTCAATTGAGAGTTCTTCTAATTCGAACTCTTCTAATGATGTGAATGTGTTGCGTAAGCAGTTGATTGAAATGAACTCTTTGTATAAAAACATGTATGATGGCTTAGGGAACAAGGTAGAGAGTATGGGTAACAAGTGTGAGAACATGAACTCTAAAATTGATGCCCTTACTTCTCAAATGAATATGCTTGCTAACCAATTAAGTGCAGCCAATGCTCAAGCCTCTACATTACCATCCAACACCATTGCTAATCCTAAAGCTAATCTTAATGCTATCACATTGAGGAGTGGCAAGGAGTTGGGAGAAAGAGTACAAGAAGACAAAAGACAAGGGAAGGCCGAGAAGCCCTCTTTAAATTCTTCAATTGATGTTAATGTTTCTAGTTCTTCTTTTGCTCCTAATGATGCATCTTTTTGTAGAGATGATGAGGATGAAAACATTGAGGAGATCATATGTGAGCAACCACCATCTAAGGTGGAAAAGGGGACTATGGCCGAGTTGTTTAGTAAGGAAAAAGAGGGAGAGGCCGAGCAAAGTGAAACAAGAAAGGAGAGTTCAAGGAAGGAAGAAGGAAAGCAAAGTCAAGAGATTATGAAAAGCTTCCTTTTCCACAAGCACAAGTGGTCCCTAAGCAAGTAAAGGGACAATTTGATCAAGAGGTATATGATTTCTTCACAAGATTCATGTTAATGTACCCTTGATGGATGTAGTTAAGAACTTTCCTAAGTATGCCAAATTTTTGAAAGATTGTTGTACAAATAAAAGAAAATTTAGGCCTAATGCAAGGGTACAATTACCCTCATCTGTGAGTGCTATCATGAAGCCTCAACTCCCTATAAAATGTGAGGACCCCGTTCCTTCACAATTCCATGCAAGATTGGCAACACACATTTTTCTCATGCATTGATAGACTTAGGTGCAGCCATTAATGTTATGCCTCTTTCAATTTATCATGCCTTGAGTCTTGATTGCATGCATAAGACACCTATGATATGCCAATTAGCGGATAGAAGTGTTAGAAGACCACATGGAGTAGTAGAAGACTTGTTGGTTTGTGTTAAAGGTCTATTATTTCCTGTGGATTTCTATGTGCTTGATATGTCAAAAGAAGGGAGTGGGGATGATATTTTGATTTTAGGAAGGCCATTTATGAGGACTGCCCGTACATTGATTGACATGGAAAAAGGTAGTTTGATTTTGAAATGTGGAGAGGATCATGTTATTTTTAATATATATGAAGCAATGAAACATCCTTTTGAGGATTATTCTTTGTTAGGTGTAAGTTCCATTGAGTTATTGCTTCATGATGCTTGTGAGTCTTACATGCTTGATTCTTTCTCACATGTTGATGATGATTTGTCTCTTGTTACTACTACATGTATTGATGGATGTAGTTGTCCTATTTGTTTAGAGATTGATGCATGCTTGAATGATGCAACTACTTCTTCTCATGATTTGTTTAAAATATCTCCTATGCTTGATCTTGAAATGCTTGAGAAGGGTATATCTTCTTGTGTTGTAGGTACTAAAGCCATTAAGGCCGAATCTATGAGTTTTTCTCCACTCGAGCTTGATGTTCTTAGGATTCCCAAGCTATTGGAGGAAAATTCTACACTTTCACATGTCAAGGCCGTGGCTCAAGTCCAAGCACTTGAGGACAAGTTGCAAGAAAAGGGGGAGGCTGTAAAGAAAGAAGAGGAGAAATCAAAAACAAGTGAGAAGCCTAAAAGACAAATAGTACCATGGAATATTCCACCAAATTAGACTTGAAGAAGCTCATTCCCTCTTGTGTAGAGCCACCTACCTTGGAGTTGAAGCCTTTACCATCCAATCTCAAGTATGCATATCTCATTGAGAATGAGAAGCTTTCGGTAATAATTTCTAACTCTTTATCTCTTGAGGAAGAAAATGCATTACTTGATGTGTTGAGAAAGAACATACATGCTATTGGTTGGACTTTGGCTGACATTCCTGGTATTGACCCTATTGTGTGCACACATAAAATTTTTCTTGAGGACAATGCTAAGCCCATTAGGCAACCACAAAGGAGACTTAACCCATTGATTTTAGATGTGGTAAAGAAAGAGGTTGTTAAGCTACTTAGTGCTGGGATCATCTATCCTATAGCTGACAGTGAGTGGGTGTCTCCAACCCAAGTTGTATAAAAAGGGGGGATTACTGTGGTAAAAAATGAGAAAGGAGAGCTTGTTCCAACTAGAGTTCAAAATGCTTGGAGAGTGTGCATAGACTATAGGAAGCTCAATAATGTGACTAGGAAGGACCATTTTCCTTTGCCTTTTATTGATCAAATGCTTGAAAGATTGGCTTCAAGTCCCATTATTGCTTCCTAGATGGGTTTAGTGGGTATTTTTAGATTCCTATAGCTCCTAGTGACCAAGATAAGACTACCTTTACATGCCCCTTTGGTACATTTGCCTATAGGAGGATGCCTTTTGGTCTTTGCAATGCACCTGGTACTTTTCAAAGATGCATGATGTCCATATTTTGTGATTTTATTGAACATTGCATGGAAGTCTTTATGGATGATTTTACTGTGTATGGTGAGTCCTTTGATTCATGCTTGCATTCTTTAGATAAAGTGCTTGGTAGGTGCATTGAAAAGAAGCTTGTGCTTAACTTTGAAAATGCCATTTCATGGTAGATAAAGGAATTGTTTTAGGCCATTTGATTTCTTCCAATGGCATAGAGGTGGATAAGGCCAAAGTAGATGTGATTGCTTCTTTGCCATATCCTGTTTGTTTGAAAGATTTGAGATCATTTTTGGGACATGCAGGCTTTTATAGGAGATTTATAAAGGGGTTTAGTGAAATTGCTTTGCCTATGTCTAAACTCTTACAAAAAGATGTTGATTTTGTTTTTGATGATGCTTGCAAAAGGAGTTTTGACACTTTGAAAAGCATGCTCATTTCCCCTCCCATTCTTAAAGCCCCAAATTGGTCTTTACCTTTTGAGTTGTCATGTGATGCTTCTAATTTTGCTGTGGGAGCTATGCTTGGTCAAAGAGAGGGCAAGTTATCATATGTGATTGCTTATGCATCTAGGACCCTAGATTCAGCTCAGGTTAATTACACCACAACTGAGAAAGAGTTGTTTGCTATTGTTTTTGCACTTGATAAATTTAGATCATATCTTCTTAACTCTAAAGTGTTGTGTACACTGACCATGCTGCTGTGAGGTACTTGTTTAAGAAGACAGATTCTAAGCCTCGCTTGATTCGATGGGTGATCTTAATGCAAGAATTTGATGTGGAGATAAGGGATAGGAGTGGTTCTACCAATCAAGTAGCGGATCATTTGTCTAGACTACCTCATTTAAAAGCTACTATGGTAAACTCTAACCCTACTATTCCTTGTGATTCATTTCCTGATGAGGCATTGTGTGCCATTTCATCTAAGCCTCCATGGTATGCCTCTTTTGCTAACTATATTGAGTGTAGAGTCTTGCCTCCTTGTGCTTCACGTTTTGCCATTGAAAAATTGAAAAGAGAGTCTAGATTTTACATTTGGGAACCACCTTTGATGTGGAAGATTTGTAGTGATAAAGTGATTAGGAGGTGTGTTGATGATGTTGATGTGCCTTCTGTTCTTGAATTTTGTCACTCTCATGCATGTGGTGGTCATTTTAGCTCAAATAAGACAGCTAGGAAGGTTTTAGATTGTGGATTGTATTGGCCTAGCTTGTTTAAAGACTCTTATGAATTTTGTAAAGCATGCTTGAAATGTCAAAAGGTTAGTAGTTGGGGTAAGAGACATGAAATGCCTCAACAACCCATTTTATTTTGTGAGATTTTTGATGTTTGGGGCATTGACTTCATGGGTCCCTTTCCACCATCCTTTAGTTTTGAGTACATATTACTTGGTGTTGATTATGTTTCAAAGTGGATTGAAGCCATTCCTACTAAACTTGTGATGCTAAGATAAGTATTTATGGAGTTCCTAAGGCCTTGGTAAGTGACCAAGGATCCCACTTTTGCATAAGATGAAGGCTCTCTTGGCTAAATATGGGGTGCATCACAAAATCTCTACACCATATCATCCCCAAACTAATGGCCAAGCCGAAGTATCAAATAGAGAAGTCAAGAAAATCCTAACCAAGGTGGTGAACACAAATAGGAAGGATTGGTCTTTACACTTGGAGGATGCTTTGTGGGCTTATCGGACCGCTTATAAGACTCCCATTGGCATGTCTCCTTTTCGATTGGTGTATGGAAAGGCTTGCCACCTCCCTGTGGAGATAGAGCATAGGGCCTATTGGGCCATCAAGAAACTAAACTTGGATTTCCATCTTTCGGCTAAGGAGAGATTTCTTCAAATGCAAGAACTTGAGGAGCTTAGGTTGGATGCCTATGAGTCTTCTAGAATCTATAAGGAGAAAACAAGGATCCTTCATGACAAGCTAATCTTGAGGAAAAAGTTCCAAGAAGGAGATCAAGTCCTCTTGTTCCAAACAAGGTTTATTCATAAGCATGCCAAGTTGAAGTCTAAGTGGGAGGGACCATATCTAGTGACCAAGGTGTTTCCCTATATGGGGTTTTGCAACTCTTGAATAAAGCCACGGGTTCCACTATGCAAATCAATGGTCACCTATGCAAGCTCTACAAAGATGCCAAATCACTTCAAAAGGAGGAGGACTTCTCTCAACATGTTTTGAACCACCATGATAAGGTTGTATCTCTCTAACCTTGAGCTTTTACCTTCCTTTAATTGATATATTTAATGATAGGTATAGTTCAAGTGTGGGGGAGATGAACCTAGTAGGAAAATTAGAGTTTATTTGCTTTATTTGACTTCTTTGTTTTGTGTTTTAGTTTGAAAAAAAAAATATCTGCACCACACTTTTGTTATGCATTCATTATTGATCTCACCTTATTTTATCACTAGTCTATACATACATTGAGGACAATGCATGATTTAAGTGTGGGGGAGAGAAATAAACATTTTGTTTTGTTTGTTTGGTTTTGTTTGGTTTTGCAAAAAAAAAATTCAAAAAAAAAAATTTCTTTGTTTTGTTTTGTTTGAGGTTACTTAATTACCTAGCTCTTGAATGGATATTTTGATTCTTGAGATGTGGTAATTTTTAGGATTGAATAGGTGTGAAGTGAACATTCTTTTACCTTGAATTAATGGATTAGAGTGGCATATTACCCATTCATGGAAGAGGCTAAACACTCATGTGTGATTAATTCCTTAGTGATGTTACCCTCTAGAATTTGTTTCACTTCTTAATTAAGACCATATATCTTGCACTTGTTTGATAGGAGATGAGAGATGGCATTCATAAAAAATAGCCAAGAGCCAAATAGCCAACCTATTATTATTTATTATCCTTTGTTAGCCACTTTGAGCCTTTAGTTTGATTCTTAAAAAAAAAATATTCACCCTATTTTTCCCCAAGGAATGCATGTTACACTTTTATATGTCTTTTTAATATTCATTGCATGTCCTAGATCAAATGAGTGGATGCCTATTATCATTTCTCTATCCATTACTTCCATTATTTTCAAAGAGTTAGGGGCAACCAAAAAAAAAAACAACAAAGATAGATTTGAAAAAAAAAATATAGTCAAAAAGAAAAGAAATAAAGTTGCTAGAAAAAAGAAAAAAAAAAGAAGAAGAAAAAAAGAAAAGAAAGAAAAAAAATAAAAATAAAAATAAAAAGTTGCCTAACTCATCCATTCCATTTGTTTTATTATTTCTTATCATTTCTTTCCATCCTCATTGTGTTAAGGTGTTCACTCAATTGAGTTAGGCTTTGCATATTAAGGGGATATATCTTGATTTAGCATTATTTTGATGCTAACCCTATTTTTTTTTATATACATGCATTTCTTAGACATCCTTTCATTACCTATATCACAACCTAATAAAGTCCATTTGATTCTTGATTGCAAGTGCTATTTAGTGATGGAGATGTAGAAGGGTTACAAATTCATAGTAGGGTTTATCCTAAGAAATTTTGAGTGAAATTTAATACTTTATACCTTTGAGTGATGAGAGCAAACACTTAACCTAGAGAGGCTTACTCTTTGACATTGATTCTTGGTAAGGGTTTGTTTGTGATGTGCATAATTCTTTCGTAATTATTGCCACATTGATTGATAATTATTAAGTTCATGAGCTAGTATTTTAGTGACTTGAAACAATGTTTTTCTCTTATTTCTTTGTCTTATAGTTTCTTTTGGGACCTTTTTCACTTGATTTTGCCCGGAGTGCAAAAGCTAAGTGTGGGGGAATTGATAGAACACATTTGTACACCCACTTTTATTTGTCAATTAGGACCATTTTATTAATGATTTATCACCTTCAAGTGCACACATTGCATTAGATTTGAAACTTTGCCTAAGTTTCTAAGATCAGTGCACTAGGGGCATTTGGTCCAAAAAATGAACTTTTGAGAAATGTACAAGAAAAATTGACAAAGTACATTTTATGTCCAGTTGATGAATGGTGAAATTATATTTTTAAAATTCATTTTAGTTTGGGAGTAATTAAATAAAAAAGTCAACACTTTCTTAAGTGTCTTAGTTTGTCCTAATTTTTGGTTTGCCTTTGTGTGAAAATTTTTATATAATTTTGTGCAGCCTGAAACTTGGTTAATTTGATAAATTCTCCCTTCTAATTATGAATTTAATTCTGGACATGAATTAGATTTTATTATATCATATGCTATTTAATTGAATTATGTGATTTATGTGACATAGGTGGCATGTGACTTGTGCATCAATTGGGCAATTGAGGTCAACACTCCTTGAGGACAATGGCTGATGGTTTGCACGTGAATTATGATTATTTTGAGGGATTAGATCAGCTAAAATGATGTGGATGACACATGGGAAATTAGGCACACATTGGAATCATCTACAAACCAATAGGAAGTTGCCACCTTGCAAGTGTGACAGGCTCCCATTTACATTTTAATTTCTTTTTCTTTATTTAATTAAGCTTCAGCTGATGGGAGACACCAAGGAGCACGCCATTTTAAGTCCCAAATGGGATCCAACACATATCTCATTCATCTTCCACATTCTCTCTCTCTTGTTCATAGTGTTCTTCATTTTCTCTCTTTTGTTCTTCATTTTCCAGCACCCTAACCTCCATTTTCAGCCACCAAACCTCCACAAAACTCATACCATTCTTCTCCTCTCTCATTTTCGTTCCATCCCTTCCATTTTCACAAGGATTAAAGCTCATTTCCATCATTCAAGAGCTATGGAGTTTGGCCTTCACAAGCAATCACTAAGGTTCTTGAAGATGAAGATTGGCTAAGTTTCTTTATGGAATCCTAGAGAGATGAAGATGGAGGATGAGTCTTGAGCTTCAAATTGGCTAAGTTCTTTTGTTTCCTATCCTCTTCTCTTTTTACTAGATGGTTAGATTCCTTAATCTAGGGTCTAATCATCTTAGCTTATAAATTCTAATTTGAATTTGATGTTGATGTAAAGAGAGAGGATTGTTTCATTTAATTTCTTCCTTGGACAGCCATGACTGAATTTTGCCACTCTTTGTTTGGCACATAATCTTGTGTTTTTCAATTAGTGAATTTCTTGTGTTAATATTGCATAATCTTGTGGTGTTAATGCTTGTGTTGTTGAGTAGCTTGACATAATCTTGTGGTGTTAATGCTTGTGTTGTTGAGTAGCTTGACATAATCTTGTGGTTGCTCAATTTATGTGTTTGACCATGGCTGTTGAGAGAGGATTTTGAGTGAATCACTTGGTTAATGTCTTCACCAATTGGTTAATTGAACTAGGAACTTTAATCTAAGACCTAGGGAGGTTAGCTAATTAGGTTAATTGGCTTAGGATAATTTTCTTAAGTCATGACAGCTTTAGTCAAGAGGAAAGGGAAGCTAAACTTAGCCTAATCATGAGAAGATAATGAGTCCAAAATCAACTAATCTCTAGGGTTTCATTATTGTAAAAAGGGAAGTTCATTTCACTCACTTTCACTAGCATTTTAATTACTTGCATATTAGGTAATTAGTTTAGATAATTAGCTAGATAACTAAATTCCTACAAACTTTGGTTGATTTATTTCACTAGATAACTTTCAATTAGACTTAAAACCATTCCTTGGGAGATGACCTAGGGTTGGCCCTATATTGCATTAGGGTTAGCTTTAGTGTAATTTTGAGGATAAGCGACTAATTTTCTATCACCTAACACTGATATTACAATGATGAGAAAACTTTGAATAAATGATATAGCGCAGGTGTTGTTTTGATAGTACCGATATAGTCCAATACGTAAAAGATGAAGATTTTTGATAATTTTGAGTGAATAAGAATATTTTTGAAAAGACTACTCAGCACCAGTGTTAAAAGGAAATAACATTGAAGTAATATAACTAATCAAATATCCTCATAAGACAGAAGAAAGGACAGTACTGGTGTTGAAGTGTTAGCACAGGTTTTGTACAAACTTGAATAAAACTTAGTACATATGCTAACCAAGTAACACAGATGTTGTCTTAATTCAACCAAAGATAAGTAAAGAATAAGACCGATGTTAAATAGAGTGCAAGGAAAAAGGTTTGAATAAGAGAGAATCAATTGCAAGGTTTAAAGGGATGACACTGGTGTTAGAATGAGTAAGACAGGTGTTATATGAAACATGAATCAATAGAATAGTGAATATAACTGAGATAGCACTGGTGTTAATGCTTCCAGTGTCGGTGCTAGCAATACTTAAGTCACTTTAGAACAAGACAGCTTTAAGCACAAAGATTGTAGTTAAGTCAAATACTTAACTAACAAAATAACATACCTTCTGTTACGTACAAGTTCTTACTTAGTTAGATTTGATTAACGTTAAGCCAAATAACTTAGGTTTAAGTTAAGAAATCCTGAAACACATAAAACTTCTCTTTATTTTGTAATAATCAAAACCAAGGTTTAACAATAGGTAGTTTTATTAGCACTTTTTTAAGGTGAGCATTATACTGGTTGTTAGATTTTAGAAAATAAAGTTCATTCATGAAAAAGACAAAGAAAGTATGGAGAATGATGTTAAAGTCCCAAAAAAAGAGGATTAGTGACAAGCAGGTCCTAAAGAAAACTTTCTTTAAAAAATTGTAAATATTAATTTAGATAGTTTTAAATTTAGGAGTTTTAATTATAAATAAAATATTTAAATTCTAAATATAACTTACAGTCTGCAATTACAATTTCAGTTTACAATTATCTGAATCAACATTTATAATTTATTTTTCAAAAAATCTTGTTAGGATCTAATTGTCATTAATTCCCTATGTTAGAACTTTATTACCACTCTGCCAAGAAAGTAAGAGTAGAAAATGATACACAAAATTTAAAATCAAGATAATTGAAAACCCCACTGAAGGAAATAAAAAAAAATATGGGCAACAATAAGTAAGAAATTTCACTATGAAAAATCAAAATTACAATTGGAGGGGAAAATATCAAGCCCCTAAATTGTGTTTAACAAACAAACAGGGAAGATAAAGAGAAAGCCATAATGAAGGACCTCTGGAGGGTTTAATTTATAGATAAGGACTAAATGATTATGAAATTACGCCGTAGGACAAGGGACTAAAATGTAATTAATTTTTAGTGTGAAAAGCCAAAATTACCCCTCATTTAAAAAAAATTCCTCAACTACCAACCATTAAAACTCCATCATCAATGGCCAAACCACCCCCCCAATCACCGGACCAATGAGGGAGGTAGGTTATTTTTTTTTTAAAGGTGGCCATGGTGGGGTTTGAGCCCACATTGTCTTGGCCACCAAAAGAATTGTTAGCCATTAGGCTAACAAATCCTTTCAATTATATAATATAAATTTGTATATATATACTTAATTTTTTTTTTACTTTCCATGCCAACATTTATCAGGGGCTCGATGGTTACTTGTCATTTTACAAATGACTACTTATTAAACTACTCATGGGACTTGTTAAAAACTTGATATGCACTGATTTTTATAAATGCTTACTTGTTTTTATTATCAGGAATGACAAGTTCCCATTAACAATTTAATAAGTAACCATTTGTAAGATGACAGGTCCCACTACTAATATAGAAACTTTCTTTTGATAAATTGACAAGAAAATTTTAGTAAAATAACAAGTTCATATAAGCTTTTGACATGTAAAATTTTAATAATAAAACCAAGCAAACATTTAAAAAAATAACTCCATATTAAATTTCTTTAACAAGTCCTTATTGATGATTTAACAAGTACCAATTTGTGAAATGATAAGTCCTATTACTAGTTTTGAAAATTTCTTTTGGTAACTTGACAAGAAAATTTTAGCAAAATAACAAATTCATATAAACTTTTGACATGTAAAATTTTAGTAATAAAAGCAAGCAAGCATTTATAAAAGCCACTTCATATTAAATTTCGTTAACAAGTCTCTATTGATAATTTAATAAGTAACCATTTATGAAATGACAAGATCCATTATATTTTAAAATTTGCTTTCATTTTTCATGCCAATACTTATTAGAAGCTTAATGGTTACTTATCATTTTACAAATGGATATATGTTAAATTACTAATAGAACTTGTTAAAAAATTTAATATGAATTGATTTTTATAAATATTTACTTGTTTTTATTATTGAGAATGACAAGTTCTTGTTGGTAATTTAATAAGTAACTATCTATGAAATGATAAGTCTCCTTACTAGCATTAAAAATTTCTCTTAATAATTTGATAAGTAAATTTTAGTAAAATAACAAGTTTATATAAAATTTTGACATACCAATATGAACTTGTTAAATGAACAATACAAATTTATATATATATAAATATATATATATTTTAAACTTTATTTTTACTTTTCATGCCAATACTTATTAGAAGCTTAATAATTACCTATCATTTCATAAATAGTTACTTGTTAAATTAACAATGGAGACTTGTTAAAAAATTTAATATGCATTAATTTTTATAAATGTTTACTTGTTTTTATTACTAAAAGCTTGCATGTCAAAAGCTTATAGGAACTTGTATTTTGCTAAAAAAATTTTGTCAAGTTATCAAGAGAAATTTTTAAAGCTAGTAACAAGGCTTGGTATTTCACAAATAGTTACTTGTTAAATTATCAATGGGGACTTGTTAAAGAAATTTAATATGGAGTGATTTTTATAAATATTTGCTTGTTTTTATTATCAAAAGCATACATGTCAAAAGCTTATAGGAACTTGTATTTTGCTAAAATTTTCTTCTCAAGTTATCAAGAGAAATTTTTAAAGCTAGTAATGAGACTTGTCATTTCACAAATTGTTACTTATTAAATTGTCAATGAGGACTTGTTAAAGAAATTTAATATGAAATGGTTTTTATAAATGTTTGGTTGTTTTTATTACTAAAATTTTAGATGTCAAAAACAGATATGAATTTATTTTTTGTTACAATTTTATTGTCAAGTTATCAAGAAAAATTTTCAAAACTAATAACAAGGTTTATCATTTTAAAAATGGTTACTTATTAAATTATCAATAGGGATCTATCAAAAAAAATTTAATATGGAGTGGTTTTTGTAATTGTTTAGTTGTTTTTATTATTAAAAGCTTCTATGACCTTTTTACTAAAAAAAAAAAGGTTTATATAAACTTGTTATTTTACTAAAATTTAATTATCAAAAATTATCAAGAGAAATATTCAAAGCTAGTAATGGGATTTGTCATCTCATAAATGGTTACTTGTTAAATTACTATAAAAACTTGTTATTTCTAGTAATAAAAACAAGTATTTATAAAAATCAGTGCATATTAAGTTTTTTAACAAGTCTCATTAATAGTTTAACAAGTAGCCATTTGTAAAATAACAAGTAACCATTGAGCTCTTAATACATGTTGGTATGAAAAGTGAAAATAAAGTTATATATATATTTGCATTATATAATTGAAAGGAATTATTAGTCTAATGGCTAATAATCCTTTTAGTGACCAAGAGGATGTAGGTTCAAACTTTATCTTAACTACCTTAAAAAATAATAATAATAATCTACCTCCCTCATCGATCTAGTGATCAGCGTTGGAGCTCTCTAGCAATGGTCTAACCACTACTACTAGAGCTCTAATGGCCAATCCAACCATTGGTGTTGGAGCTCCTGATGCCAATGATTGAGGAGCTTTTTTAAAAAAAGACACAAGTGATAGTTTTATCTTTTCACACTAAAAATTAATTATATTTTAGTCTCTTAGTCTTGTAGTATAATTTTAAAATTATTTGATCCTTGTTTGTAAATAAAATCCTCGAAGGATTTTTGGCTGTGATTTTCCTGATATGTCATCACTAGCACCAATATTTAACGAGGGTCCAAAATTTAATATTTTACGCGGGCTAGAGCAAATTTCAGTCTTTTATATAATATATATCTGTATCTATATCTGTATCTATATTATATTTAAGATCTGGCAGTCCATTTCTGCCACTCATGATTAGTGCTGCCACATGTTCCCTTCGTCCAAACCTCCAATCAGTAATTAAGGAATTTTGATAGCTGTACATTTGTTTGGATTAGGCCTAAAATTTTATTTTTAATTACACTGATGTTTAAATAAAATTTATTAAATGAATTAGACTTGCGTTTCAAATATAGGGGAATAGATTTCGTGATAAGGTAATAAATTTACTTACACAAAAACATTATGAAATTAACTAGAGTTAGGATTCAATAAACTAAAGGTGGTTTAATTGAGTAAAAATTGCATTGAGAAAGATACTACACCATAATTAAACTTTATATACTTGATTTTGACCTAATTATAGCACTAGATATTAAATAATTATATAAACATTCAAATAAAAAAGATAAATATGAGAAAAATTTTTAAATTACCGAGTTAAACTTGAGATCCAAGTAAATGATATCAGCATGACAACAATTACTTTATAATTACAGAAGAATGAGATTTCAATTATATGTTTTTTAAATTTTGCACTTTTTGGCAAAAAGAAAAAAAAATGCCAAAGTTGTCACGAGCATGAGATCGATCAGAAAAGCATTATGGTGACAAGAAAGCTAATTTTGTACTAAAAAGGTTAAATAAATATTTGACATAAAGTGGATGCAAATGCAATAATGTTTAGATTCCTCACAATTGATCAGATATGGGACCGTCATGACAAATAATTCGTTTGTCGTTTTGTGAAAGAAGAGACGATTGAAGGCTGCTTCTGCCTCTTACTTCTGATTAATGTAGGTGTATGGATGCGATCCCAACAAAAATTGTTTTATTATTCAGTCAGATTTTCCCAGCTCTCTGTTTTTGTGGTGAGAATAAGCTAATTACTCCCTTAATTTTTTGCATAGTAACACAATAAACCCTAAATTTATTTATTATATAAATTGTTCCATCAAATATTAAAAACAATGCAATGTTATCCTGCCCTTATGAAAAGCTAACTTTGACTAGTTGACTGAAAATGGTAAAAAAAGGACTTCAAAAATTATAAAAAAAACCAAAAAAAATCCTTTTTTATACTTTTCGGGTCCTTTTTCGTAATTTTTGAATTTTTATGGTAATAATTTGGTCTTTTCTATAATTTTTGATATCATTTTTAAGTAATCTAACGGTTAAAGTTAACTTTTATTAATAACAGGGGTCACATTACGTAGTTTTCAAGAGTTAAGAGAACAACTTACACATTAAACGAGTTCAAAATTTATGATACTATTTGACCTAAAGTTTAGAGAGTAATTTACTCATTTGTTTTTTTTTCCTTGTGTTAAGTAAATGTTTTGATGAATTAGAAATGTTTAAAATTTTATCATATCAGAGCTCAAAGTCTCATAATTCAAATGATGTTGATATTTTCTTCAACAGTATGATGCAAACAATGTTTAATCAATATACATTTTAGGATCTTATAAAATTGCTTGTTGTACTCCGTCTATTTTTTTGACTGAAAATAAGTATTGTAATATTAAAAAATCTGTACAACAAACAAAATTCCTAAGGGGTTAACTCCTTTCACAATCCACCCTTTCATAAAAATGGGAAGGTTGATGATGAAGGGAAATAAAAGAATTAGTCCTAAGCTGACCTACACTAATCATGTCTTTAAAAAATGCACTATAATCATTACAAAGGAAATTAGAAGAGATATTCCAATTTCAAAGAGCAAAACTTTTCACTTGGAGAAGGAGATCATGCCAAGGGTTTTCATAAGTTATACCCCTGCCTAAGCAATTAAGAGTACTAGCACAGTGGCAATCAATTTTTATTGTTTTGACACTATCATTCCAGCATTTTTTTAGGCCCATAAGAATAGTTCGTATAACCACAGAGTCCCCTAGAGCAGAATCCATCTTTATGCTATAGCCAAATTCAGGAGATTGACCTTGCTTCCTTATCACTGCTACACCCATATGTCTTCCTTATAGCTCTACTTGTTCTGCTACCTCAAGTCTAACTAGATTATGATCAAGATACAGTTGAATTAGATTCACACCAGCACCACCTCTTACAGAGTTAGTTGCATATAGAAGTTTTCTATCTTGGAGAATTCTAAAAATCATTGTTTCTGCATTAAACTATTGGGTATGTCTATCATCAGCATTAAAAATGGCATTACACCGAGATGTCCAAATTTCTCAGCATGTGTAAGCAAAGAGAATTTTCCAAGAGATTTGTTTTGTCATTTGATTATCCAAATTACCATTGAGGTTCAGTTTCAGCCACTGATGTATGTTCCCACTTGTGAATTTCGTCCAGTGATTAAGTGCTACAAGTTAGAGTCAAATAGTCACATTGTGTTGGGCAACATCCTCAAAGGAGGGACACAGTCAACTCGGCTTGCGACATGTTGATGCATATAAATGGATACAGTATCATATTTTAATTTAAAACCTTAAAATATTTATGAACTATTTGGTAATTTTTTCTGAAAATAATTTTATATTCTACAGAATAAAAAATAAAAAATATGTTTGATAATATGTTTTAAAAAAATATTTTGAAAAAAAAAATAAAATATTTTTGGAGAGTTAAAACATAAAAACATCTTTTAAGCATTCTGGAATTATTATTCTGAAAAATAAAAGAAAATAAAAAAAATTATTTTTATTATTTTTTATCTCAAAATATGTTTTACAAAACATTAATTCTTAAAAAAAAACAAAAATAATTTCAAACAAACTTTTAATTTATATAATTTTTTTACTGATATACCTCGTATTCATCTAAATTCTGTTCAATATGACACTTTTCTCCCCACATTTAGCCGAATCTAGTTATCCTTGATAGGATTCAGCTCTTCCCTATTACGGAGTGCATCCTTCGCACCTCCAGTGAGCTTTTGGCATATTTGAACTATTCAGATTAAATTTAAATTGTTTAGATTTAAAAGTTTTAATTTTAATTTTAATTGAAAAAAATTTATAAAAAATGTAAAAAACTGCAATAAATTCGTTTATCACCAATCAATATGGATAGTATAAATTTAATGTGAATGGTCTTAATTTAATCTTAAATTTTTTATCCAGATATACCCTGGATTGTGTAGATTTCAAAATGTTTCACTTGCAATTTTTTTTATAAAAAAATGAAAAGTACCTGTTTGGAAACAAAAATAAAAATTTATAAAAATTGTATAAAAAAATATTAAATCTGCATTGTCCAAAGTATATCTAAATAACCAATTTATGAAAAATATTACAAATTTAATATTAAATTAAACCATCAAGATTAAATTTGTTCTATCCAAATTGGTCAGTGATTAACAAATTTATTGAAAATTTTTATATTTTTTTTAAAATTTTATTTAAAAAAATAAAACCTTTACATCTAGACCATTTATATTTAAAATAAATAGTCTAAAACTGCCCAAATCTTAGTGGACACATGGAAGACACACTCCTCAACCGAGACAAGCGGAGTCCGCTTGACATATCCCAAGACAGGGGGAGTATTTGAAGAGATTTCTACAACGTTATAGTATTTGAAAGAACTAGTTGTATTGGAAAAGGGAAGGTTAGAAATAAGAGAGATATCACTAATCTTTTCCATTGTTTCATATGATAAATTTTAAAGGAATTATTTTTTAACAAATGAAGTGTAGGCTAGTTTAATTTCTAGGGCTTCGCAAATTAAAAGGGCATGCAGGTCACAAAGAGTGTTCATAAGTCCTCACCATTTTTTACTAACAAGATCTTCATATCTATAATAGAGTTTACACCAATGCCTTCGACATAAGTTAATTAATTAATTACCGATTGAACTAAATTTTTTAATGAAATTGATTTTTTTACTCATAAAGAATTATTCAATATTTGGTATATAAACTATCATACTTTCATAAGATTCTGATTCCAAATTTTACGAAAGACATTAATTCCTTTCTATTTGAATAATGTTAATTAAAGAAATTATTGCTATTTAAAATTGGATAACTTTTTAAAGAGATTAATTAATAATATTTCCCCATTTCCTCGTTAAAAAATTAAGGGAATTGAAAGATGAATAGGAAATTAGGTAAACATGGCCAATATGTATCATTAATTAATCATTGCAACCTTTTGGCTCATTCTATCACAAGTAGAATGGAAACTTCTTTAAAATATGAATTTGTTCGCATCCATATGAGAAAGTGAGGGAAAGAAGAACAAAAAATCTCCTTTTCTTGTCTACTTCAAGATTCAAGAGATGAATTACCCCTTCTTTTTCATCACCCTGAAAATAAGGAAATTAGCATGAAAATATGTGTACAAAAATACATACAAATTCAATCCAGGTTTTGGAAAATAGCTTGGCAAGTCTCACTTCTTTATATGTGAACTTCATGTGGGTGGGACCTACTTTACCCATCTTTAATTGTGGTCAATTCTCCATCTTCAAACGAAATATTATTTCACACACAGAGGACCTGCATTAATTCTGCAATTTATCTAACATTTTTTGTTTTCAAGAGCTTCTCTTTTGTCTGAAGTGATGACGAATTCTTGTTAGCATTCATGATTCTCAAGCTTTGTCTCAACAAATCAAACTCTCTCTCCTTTTTCTTCTTTTGTTGCTCCAAAGACTCCAATTGAGATTTGAGCGACTTGATGGTTCCTTCTTTGTCTTGTAATTCTGCCTTCAGTTTCTCCATCTCCACCTCATTTTCCTCTGCCTGCTTCCAACACACTCCATCACCTGTGAACCCATAGTCAAATAATTAATTTTTATTTTTTGTACTATTTCTTTAATTACAATATAAATTGTTGTAACATAATTTGAATGTTTCTCCATAGTCCATATCATATGTGCCCTTTACAAATCTGTAAATTAACAAGGAAGAATAACAGTTAGATTTCAAAATACTGAATGAATACTAGTTAAGTTTTCAATAAATTTTTTTGAAAAATAAATTAAAAATATTGATACAAATTATGACAAATCCAAGAGTTTTAATTATAGAGAAGTATTTAAATATCAAATATAATTTTTATATTATAATAACAAAATTTATTTGTAACTGTTTGAATTAATATTTAAAATTTATTTTGTAAAAATTTTTTTCGAGGGCTTATTTGTAACTAATTTATTTTTTTAAAATCTAACTGTTATTCTCCCAATTAAAAATGTGCAGGTGATATATCCAGGGTTCTAGAAAAATACAGAGCAAAAAACATTCGATGGTATATTTTCTTCTTTAAACTCTATCTTAAAAGGACATTGAAAGGCAACCTACCTCCCAACTACGAAATGACTGAATTTTAATGTAATTGGTTAAAAGGGAAAATCAACTAACAGCTAGTTGTTGGGTAGTTTTGTAGTACATAGATAGAATAGGAAAAAAAAATGAAAAAGTAAATTTGTAAGAGAAAAAAAAAAATGGAAAGAGAACATTGCAGTTAAGCAATAATAGAGATTTGATAAATATGTCATTAATATTTCGATTTTTGTCCTAAAGAGAATCATCGCGTTCTCTTCGCCCTTTTACAAATTAAAGGGAATGCCAATAAATTATTAATTATTGGAACTCAAACACAGATATTGTAAATATTTAATATAAATATCTTCAATTACTTTATAAAAAAATAAATATCTTCAATTAATTAATTAATTAATTAAAGTCTGCCTTTTTAAAAAAGAAACATACAAATTCTCTAGTCATACAAGTACTTTGCACCAGAAATTCTCTAGTTTAACATAGACATTAAACTCAACTAGCTTCACTTCCAGAATTTTCAACGAAAAAAAAAAAAAACTTAGACCTACTTGGTCTAAAAATTCAACCAACTTTTAAGTTTATTTCTATTAAATATACATATTTTAAATATAAAATATTCAAGTATTTAATATCATTATCAACATTTAATAAAAGCAAAATGATCAATGCAATAACTATTAAAGCCCTTTATAATTAGAACCAAAACAATTACATTCTCCTTGCCTTGTTAATAAGACCAAAGGAGTAATAACCAAAATAACAACACTAACTAATTAACAAGAAATTTTGCATCTTTACACCTAAAAAAGTAACAGCTTGATCTGTCCAAATTTCTTGGACCAATTAACTCTATGACGATTATAATAATGATTGGGTGAATGAAATGGACTAAATGTCATAAATCTAAATTAATGGGAAGAATGAGCAGATATGCATACCATTGTAAGTTCTCTGAATGAGATCATCCAACTCTGTCTTAATTTCTAGATAAAGTTGTTTCCACTTCTCAACAGCCTCGTCTCTTCTTGCTCTTTCCTCCTTCATCTTCTCAACTAGAAGCTTGGTCCCCATTAATTCCCACTCTTTCCCACTATTTTCCTCGCCTTTCTCCATTATTCCCATCTTGTCCCTCACCATCTCTCTTATCTTCTCCCCTCTCCTCCGCCGTCTTCCTCAGCAGCGCCACCTCCTCCCTCAGCTTCTCTCTCTCTCTCTTCCACTCTGTCTCCTTCAAAGCGAACATCATTATTTCTCTTTCGCAGTTCATATACTCTCTCTCTCTCTCCACCATCATCGTCTTTATCTCCTCTTGCAGAACCTTCACCCTGTGCTTCAGATTCATCACTTCTTTCTCACAGCTATAATACCGTCCTCCTCTATTATTATTCTTGCTAAGCTTGCCTCCCATGGTGATCTATCTCTCTACAGCTTCTTCTTCTTCTTCTGGGGATGAATGTGAGTGAGTGTTCTTATAGTGAGAGAGACAGAGAGAGAGAGAAGGAAAAGGGATAGCATCTCTGTGCTGAAGGACAGCACTTCAATGGCTTTGATAAAATAATAAGAGCATCAAGAAAGAAAATTCAGCCACTTTGTGAACTCCGGAGGATAAGGGTCACATAGCAATACACAGAAGTACTACTTTAATTCAATAGTGATTGGTGGGTTTGTTTTAGGGAAAATGACAATTAAGTCCTAAAGATCAACTTTATATCAATTAAGTCTCAACTAATTTTAAAAGGCCAATCAAGTCCCATGCTGTTTTTTTCCAACCAGAATTATGAAAGAAATGACGAAAATGCCCCTATGAGTAAATATAACATGTACACTACTCATCAGCTCCAACATTTGTCTCTTTCCCGCCATTAATGAGAGTTGCATGTAAGTGGTGGAGCTATATGTTGAAGAATATCCATTCATGAAATAGAGTTATGCTTGGAAGAGGTGAGTTGCCTTAATTATTCACTCAAGGAAGCTTAAGGAGTTGTGCTGATGCGTGTAAATAGGTTTTTTTTATTTCACATTTCTAAATATTTGGCATGAAGATTCGACATTTTGCAACTGAAAGTGTAAGAAATTACTATCGAGTGTCCATATTTTAAGATAGAATGCTGTCACTATTTCACTGATGCGAAAATCACTTATATCAAAAGTAACTTGTTTCTAAGTGATATATTATTACATTTTATTTTGTTTCTTATAGGTTGATATTATTGGGTACGATAGAAAGTAGTTGTTTAAAGAAAATTTTTTGTTATTTTCATTTTGGTGGAGATATTGTAAAAATATGCATGGGACAATGCATTATGATGGGGGGAGTTGTAATGGAAGAATGATTAGAGAAGGAATGTCTCTTAAAGAACTTGTTAGATTGATTTCATCATGCTTGAATTGTGATTTAAATGGAATAGAATTGAAGTACACAGTGAAGTTTGATTGCAATGCTCTTTTAGACCTTAAAGATGATGAAGGGATAAATCAATTAATGAAATTGAATGATAATTTTGCTCATGTTTACATCATTGGGAAGACACAGCAAAGTACAAAAGCAACAAGAGATTCAATTGATGAGTAAGTTTTTTTAATAGTTGCATAATTAATATTATGCTAATATGAATATGGATGGTAGTAGTAAACATGATTTGAATGAAAATGTAGAGCAGGATGTTCAGCTAAGAATTCACATGCTACACAAGATCTTGAAGTTCTACCATGTGTAATATAAAGTATCCCAATACCAATGCCTGAGCTAAATGCAATAAAGTAGAAGGATTTGCTAGTAGGACCTAGGTAGATTTTTTTGAGTGCTGATGATTGTAGACAAGCAATCAACAAGTATAGTATTGCACTATGCATATTATCTTCGTAGTTTATAGGAGAAAATATACAATGGCACTATACATCATGTTGAGGCCCATGAGATGTCAAAGCCAAATGCATTGACAGCATCTAAGCTCATAAGCCAAATCTTTTTGCTGCCTCCTAGAACATCTCGATCAGTTAGCAGACCTTATCATGTGAGGATTGAGTCTCAATATCAGCAGAAGAAGGTTTATTATTGTTGTCATTATCATAAAGCAGGTCGTACATGGAAGAGGTGTAGAAATCTAAATCCAAATTGATGTTATTATAAATGGGTTACCACATGAACTTGAATTTGGATGATATACATATATGGATAGTTTTAGATCAAGTTAGATTTGGTTAACATATATAGGTTTTTATACATATATATTGGTAGTATTGGGGGATTTTTTTGGTACATAGCAACCCCTCTTTTTATAAATTCAAGTTCATGCTTTTGTGCATGTGGACAACTGATATGTGCAGATGCATTAGATGAATTAATACATGCAACTTATATGTACAGTTCATATCTTCTGTAATCACCAAAAGTGTGTTGTCTTAAAATTTGAACAGAGGTTGTAAATTATTTGTAAGGCAGTTGTAAAATTTGGTATGTCAATTGCAAATTACTGGAGCCATGTCCTAAAATAATTTGGTAGCTTTGCAAGTTTAAGAATTCAAAAGTTATTCACTCAAAATTTTGAGAAGGAGTTGCAAATTATTCGTAATGAAGTTGCAAAATTTGGTATGTTAGTTGCAAATTACTGGAGCGTTATCTTAAAATAATTTATAGCTTTGTAAGTTCAAGAATTTAAAAGTTATTCCACTTAAAATTTTGAGAAGGAGTTGCAATTTATTTGTAATAAAGTTGCAAAATCTGGTATGTCAATTGCAAATTACTGGAGCCATGTCTTAAAATAATTTGGTAGCTTTGCAAGTTCAAGAATTCAATAATTCTTCCACCCGAAATTTTGAGAAGGAGGTGCACATTATTTGTAAGAAAGTTGTAAAATTTGATATCTCAATTGCAAATTACTGGAGCATTATCCTACAATAATAACTTTAAGAATTCAATAGTTCTTCCACCCAAAATTTTGAAAAGAAGTTGCAAATTATTCATAAAACAGTTGCAAAATCTGGTGTCTGAATTATAAATTACTGGAGCGTTGTCCTAGAATAATAACTTTTTAAAAAATTCAATGGTTCTTCTATCCAAAATTTTGACAATCAATGGCAAATTTGTCTTGAGCTAGTTGCAAAACTAGGTACTTAAGTTGCTTGACAACTTGATTGATTGGATATAATGTATAACTTGAACATTATAAATACATTTCAATATTAGAAGTTGGAATAAAATTGTGAAAATAAATTACAGAGTTACAAAGTTGCAAATAATTGGGTACAGTGTATAACTTCAAACTTAAAATCCATTTGAGCATGTCATCACTTGTACAAACTACATAGCCCCCCTTCTGCTAAGACACTCAGGGAAAAAATTGAAGAAGAAGCAATTTCTGCATAATCGAAATGGTGAATGTTGATGAAGATCAGACTCTTCAGCTAGGCAAATGCATCACACCCATCAAAGATTAATGACCAAAACGGATTACAGATTAATGACCTAAGCAACTGATCACTTAGGGCAGAGAAGAGACGTAAAAAAGGACTAGAATAGAGATGACAGAAAGCTTTATTGGACAGCTCAGGGAAGAGACGACAGAGAGCTTTACTCGCTTGCAATGAGATAGGGAAGAGACAATGAACAGGGTAGGGAAGGAAGAGACAACGAACAGGGCAGGGAAGGAAGGGACGACGAACAAGGCAGGGAAGAGTAGAGAAGGAGAAACCTCAAATTTTCATCAGCCAAATAAGGGTGTTTTGGTCATTTCTTATTATATTAAAATGCTACTCAAGGATCTAGGGACTTAACTGACTTTTCAAAATGTCTTGGGACTTACTTTGAATGAAATTGATCTTTTGGGACCTAATTGTCATTTTCCCTTATTTTTACTTAATGTACATTGCTATCCATTTTTTTTAAATAACTTATCAAGTTTTTACTTTAACTGAATTTTCAATTTTACTTTTAAATATTTTTTAATGAAATGAGGGTTTGATTACTTATGTAGAGTTGGTCATTAATTAAAATTTTTTGAAATTGTTACTTTTTCACTGAAGTGAAAATAAAGATTAAGATTAATTCTTTTTTTGTTTCCTTACAAATTTTGGCACTGGGTTCAGAATACTTTGTTCTTAAAATAAAATAAAATAAGCAGAGTAACTTGAGGGGATAGTATAGTATATTTTCCTAGTTCACAATATATTGTTTAAAAATGACAATACAATTTTATTAGTTTTCTTAAAATAATCTTAAACATGATTTATTTATTATATCCTTTATATATGCATAATGGCCTTTTGGCCATGAATATTTTTGTCGACAATATACCTTAAATAATTAACTAAAAAATTATCTTTAAAAAATTAACAAAAGAGCTAAAGTACAGTATACTTTCTCTTGAGGGAAAGCAATTATTATAAAGCCATACAAAAGGAAGAGACACACACACAAATATATATATATATATATATATATCAAATTAAATATTCTCTTTAATCTTATCATCCATGTAATTTGGAGAAAATATACAGCCTTGGATTTTCAATTAGGTTTGTTCCTTAATTTCATTGAAGAAAAATCTTAATTATTAGAGCATTACCTATGGGTTAAGGCATGACTTTTATTTTTCATGCTTGAGCAACGATTATATTTTTCAAGTCAACTTGCTATTTTTAAGATCCTAAAAAGTAACAAAAAAGTACCCTAAAAATTTTAGTCCACTTACTGAACTCCAAAAGCCACACAGGTAAGCTAATGGAATCATCTTGGGTGCTCATCACCTTAATGAGCACCACGGTGCTCATCAAGGTGATGCAAACTGGACCATCCAGATTAGAAATCTGGATGGTCCAGATTTAAAGAAATAATTTAATATTTTTATTTAATATTTTCATAAATAAAAATTTATAAAAATTATAAAAAAGTTTTAATAAATATTTTTATGACTAATCTAGTCTATATTTAATTTAGAGTGTCTAATTTAATATTAAAATTTTTATATTTTATATATTGACTATCCAGATGTATTCTGTACAATTCAGATTTAAAATTTTAACTTGTAATTTTTTAAAAAATATTTTTTAAAATTTATAATTAAAATATTATACATTTTATTTTTTAATATTGTATTCATTAAAATAAAAAAAAAACTTTAAATTGGACCTTGTAGATAAACATTTGATATCGAATATGGACTGTCTATAATATATGTAGATAGTCAACTTAAAAAGTTATAATATTAAATTAAATTACCTAAATTAAATCAATATTATTCAGATTGATGATAAATTTATTTATAAAAAATTATAAATTTTTTCTAATAAATATAAATTAAAATTAAAATTAAAAAAATTTGGGCCATCCAGATTTAATCTGAATGGCCCAAATTTATTTTTATAGATGAGCACCTTGTGCTGAGCACTAAAGACGGACCCTAAGCTAATAATCTTATAGGCTAGTGGCATGAAAACTCCCTTATAAATGAGAGGTCGTGGATTTGATCTCACTTGTAAGGCCATTAGTGCTTGCCCCTTTAATGGTTTTTAAAAAAAGCCACACAAGTATTGTTCAACAATGAAAGTGAAAAAATTGCAATATGATTTTTAATTCAATTTTTAGTACTTTAATAATTTACATTTTGAGTTTGCGCTAAATATGGAATTTATTTTCTGGTAAGATATATGAAATTTTAAGTGAACCATAATGTACGTTCATCATAACTTATAATGATTACGGCTTCATAGACATTTTATATTATCTATAAAATCGAATATATGTTTATAAACTATAGATTTTGTGGAACAAAGATAGTAGACAAATATTACAAAATAACATAAAAAATATGTTTTAAGTTTACTTGTAATTTTTTATTATAGTAAAATGAATCCGTATATTAATGTATGGCACAAAAATATTAAAAAAATAATATTATACATTACCTAATGACTCAATGTTAATTGACTTTATTTTAACAATTAATAAGTTTTTAATTATGTAATTTTTCTTAAAAATTACTGAATCTTTCTATATAAGTATAGAAGGTCCTTGCTTTTTTTCTTTTAAATTTATTTTTTTCATACTTCAAATTCCATCGTCTTAACTGCACAACACAGAAGAAGTGGCCTGCTGAAAAAAATTGCCATGGAAAAATTGACGTTTTACCCTAATGGGGTATTAAACTAATAAAATTACACTGAAAGATCTAAAAATTTCAGAATGCCACTAAAGTAAATTTATGTAGAATTTAGCAAGGACCTCTGGAAATATTTAACGATGAGAAAAAAGGATCAAAACAATCTAAAATTACTCTAAAGTCTTTGATGTAACACCTGTAAAAAGATTGAGAGGAAAATGACAAAAATAAAGAAAATATTATTATTGAAATAGTAAGTTTTCATTTTTTAAATAACAATAATTGACACGGAAAAAATTATTTTATATAATTTTAAAAAATTTTACATTATTATATAAATAAGTTATTTATATTTGCTATTATTTTTATCAATTTATATATTATAATTATCATTTGAAAATTTAACTAAATGACTATTGAACAACATTTATGTTAAAGAGGAGTATTTGAATCCAATATATAATTTAATGGTTATTTAACAATTAGATGAATGAAAATAGAATATTTAGAAATAGAGTGGCGGTATGTGATATGTAATTAATTTGATTTTAAAAGAGGTTTATATAGGTTTTAAAAATAAAGAGGATGTATTTGTAAAAAAGTAAAATAGAGGGGCACTGATGTATTTTACTTTACAATTTTATTTCAAGTTCATCTTTTTATTAATCATTATTTTTTACACCACCAC
>NW_026556224.1:0-39557 GCF_029017545.1 Prosopis cineraria | reverse complement strand
TGAATCCTAAATAATTAAAGTCAATATTACTCTCATCGTTAATTTTGAAACTAATGATAGTTTCTTTTTAAATATAATGGGGTCACAACATTCTTTACCTGTTCTCTCTCTCTCCTCCCTCCCTCCCTCCCTCTCCTCTCTTGCTCTTGCTGTAATGAAAATGGAGAGAGATTTTTGCTCCTCTTACAAATAATTAAAAAAAAAATGTCTCACTTATTAGTCTAGAATGCTTAATGCTCCTTGAAAGAAAATATAATGGGGAATGTACTTTAACTATTTTTAGGTGAAGTAATAATTAACCACATCTTAATTTCAATGAAGTATTAGAGGCACCTTATAACACAGAGTAGGGCAAGTAAATAAACTAAGAGCAAGTTTCCCAAAACAACATAAAGTAGAAGTATTATTTCCAATTTCATCCTCACCATGAATGGTCGTCCATAATAATAATAATAAAGCTTAATTCCTTCTATCAATAATGAATATTTAACACTTCTCGGTAACTCACATAATCCCTGCTAGGATTTTATTAACTACGTACGTTGCCCCCTTTGTATAAAGGATTAAAAACAAAATGAACTTTAAAGTATTGTGTAAAAAGTATTTTGGACCTTGAACTCTTAAATATGTCAAAATAGTTTCTAAACTTTTAAATTTATAACAAATAAATATTGTCATTATTTTTTTTGTTAATGCCGTTATTATTCACTGTGGGCCCTAGTTAAATGTTGACGTAGCAGTCCCTTACTGATATGTCATTTGTTAGTGCTAGATCCTAAACTTTAAAATTTTAAGCAAATTACCCCCATCGTACATGTATAAAACATTTATTATTATGTAGACTAAATTACTCTCAACGTGGTTTATCATGATGAATGCATCGTTGTTGTGATGAACAACTCATAATTTTATGAAATGACATTTTTTGCCCCTTTCTGTAATGTTTTTCAAATGATTGGTATCTCATACTTTTATATATTTATAATTCTGATTAGTCTTATTTTAAATAATTTTTATTTATTTTAAATAATATTTATTTATTTAATGGTAAAAACTTGGGATCTCATTTGAAAAAAATTTTTAAATATTATAGTATTTTACAGACGATGGATGTGAAAGTCAACGATTTCATGAACAAATTTTAAAATCTAAATTAATTGGTTAATTAAAATCCTATGATATTTAACTTTTTTTCAATGGGATTTTAAGTTTTCATCATTAAATAAATAAATATTATTCAAAATAAACACTAAATTAGAGTAATAGAGTATAGAGTATACAGAAATATGGGATACCAATCGTTTGAAAAAACATTGCAAAAAAGAAAAAGGTAAAAAGGTATTTCACAAAATTATGAGTTGTTCGCTATGGCCAACGATGCATTCACCGCTATAGACCACGTTGAGAATAATTTAGTTTACATATTAATCAATGTTCTATATACAAACGATGAGGGTAATTTACTCAAAATTTTAAAGTTTAGAGTCTAGGACACTACTCACGTAATAATTTAGGATCTGTGGTGTTAATTAACAAATGATTTATCAATAAAGGATTGCCACATTAGCATTTGACTGGGGCTTATGATGAACAGTAATAGTGTTAACAAAAAAGTTAATGGTAGAGTTTAATTTTCTATGAATTTAAAAATTTACGATTCATTTTATACATTTTAAGAATTTAGGATTCAGGGGCGTTTTTTTGCGCAATACTTCATAATTTATTTTGCTCATTAATCCTAGTATAACTATGAAGCTTTTCTATACTGGTTTCTTGAGTTAATTTTCACCTCTCTTTTTTTAAAAGGCCATGCAAAATATACAAAAGTAAGAAAAAAATACTAATATATTATTTATAGTCTCTATGTTCTTTTTTTTTTAAGTCAACTTCAGATACAAGTAAAAAAAACTATTATGTTGAAAAACCAAAAACTTAGAAATTTATATATATTTATATAAAATAAAATTATTTACAAATAGTTGTACTATTTATAAATTATGAAAATCACAACTATTTCTGTTTGCCCAGAGGAAAAAAAAATTTATTACTAATGAATAAAAACTACAAAAGGAAAACCAGAAAGAGAAACACCAATGTTACGTTGCAAAAGTTGCAACTGCCACGGTGCCCGTAAGTCACCGTTAACAAACTGCTGAATAATGCATGGGCTGAGCTACATGTGTGGGCCCCCAACCCAACACAAACAAAAAAAAAAAAAGTAATAAAAACGTGGGAAAAATGATATACATGGACCTAGTATGGATTTTTCATATTTTGCAGTTTGTGCATTCTCTTTTTTTATATTCTACATTTTTATTTTATATTTAAACTTTAAACTTATTTCAATCTTACTTTTTAGTTCATATCTAAAATTTAATTTTTTGACTCAAAGCTTAGTGAATATTAATAATTTCACTATACCTAAATCTAATATTATTTATTAATTCTTTAAAAAATAAAAACAATTATTTTAACTAAGCTAGACTTGTGTTATCTTTATTCCAATGCCAGTCAGGGACCAGTAAAAAAAGATAATAAAAAATAAAAATTTAATATTCAACAATAAATTTATTGAATGCATTTCACTGGCTTATGTGTTATCAAGATTGAATTAAAATAAAAAATAAAAAAAAAGAAGTAAAGATAAATAGTGAGTTTAAAAGAGATAAAAAGTTTTTCAAGATCAAGGGACCTGAACCTGACTGTTGCAGCAAAAGAGCAATCATTATCCATAGAGAGAGATTTAAATGTGAAAATCTTTTTGAAAAGATTTATTATTACGGAAAATCCTCCAAACATTCTTAGCCAGCAGCATTGGATTATATTAAAAGCCTCAATGTTTTTGACATTTAATCTAATTATGGTGAATCTTATTATGGTGCTCAATGACCCCCAGAAAAGACCAGCAAACTTCATATTTATTTTTTTTAATACATGGCTATGAAAAATTGTATATAAAGACTAACATTTAGTCATGTTTAATGTTAAGAGGCTTCTATAATCTTTCGGGGATTCATCGAAGATCGCAATATCAAAGTTGTTATGTATTACTTGTGAGTCAAGAGATCAATGTATCTATTTTTTTTTCTATAAACATAATTAAAGGTGACCACCTAATCCTTAATAGTAAGATCTATGATTTTCCTGAAAATGTTAGATAAGTGACTCCCAAGGTAGTTGTTACTAATAAGAGACAATGTCTCCATCGAGTCAGAGTGGACATTAATTTTGAATAATTTCATAAGTTCTACTGCTATGCTAGGATGATAGCAAAGAAATTTGAAAATTCTTTAATCCAATCTCCCTTATCATTTCTGATGATGCCTTTACAAGTGACAGCACCATTGATGTTGACAGAGCCGTCTGCATCTAGTCTAACCCATTTAAGTTTAGGTGGATTCCATTTGACATCATATGTAGAATCTCTTTTATTCAATTGCTTGAATTTTCATTATAAACATACTCTGGAAAACTGTCTCAAAGACAAGGGCAGACCAAAAAAGAAGATAGAGTACTATGAAAAAGAGTCAAGCGGCCAGCTTGAGATAACATACCCATGAATTACCATGCCCATTAATATAAGCACCTAGATCATTATTTGTAAATTAAATCGACCTTGCCAGGTTGACCCTCTTAAATCGGGAACTAATCATTTCGCTGGTTTGGTTGATTGAGAAAATCGATCACTTATGACTTGACTTCAATCCGGCCAAATCCTGTGGGTTAATAGGTTAATCGGTGAACTAATCATCTAGCCGGTTTAGTTGATAGAGAAAATCGATCACTTATGACTTGACTTCAATCCGGCCAAATTCGGTGGGTTAATGGGTTGACTTAGGTTAGATTTTAGTATTTTTATTTTTCTTCATTTTTCCTTTCTTCTTCTATATTGAACTCTAAATTAAATATAAATTTCTTAATTAATAATTTTAATGCTATTGTGCTTTATTATTGTCAAAAACCTATAATTATATTTTTATAAGACATGTATAAGATTTTATGAATAAATTTTTTGTTTATTCAAAAATTAAAAATTTTTATTTTAAATATTATAGTTTTTTATATGAATATTTTTATATATTTAATTCAATTATATTATTTTACTTGTAATCGGTTTGATTCTGAATTGACTTTTAGACCACTAACTTTTGAATCATTTACCTCAAGTGATTCAATAATCAATTCTATGTTCAACACCTTGACTAGATACTTTCCCAGACAAGATTTGAATTTAACGTTCATTAAATGGGAAAATGACATTTCAAAACATGATGGGCAGAGGGACAGGACACAACATTAGATTCATTAAAATTTATTTGTTGTCCAGAGATGGTACTATATCGATGGAGCAGAGCTTTCATAATATAACAGTCCTGTTCCGTGGCTCGACAAAAAAGGATAGTGTCATCGGCATACACTAAATGATTAATTGAGACATTATTTTTGGAAATAGCAATCCCTTGCCACCACCCAAACCTTTCAGATTGATGAATGCTCTGGTATTGTTTATAAATTATTTTTAATATATTTTATTAAAATTAAAAAAAATTAAATTTTATTAATTTTTTAAATTTAGTATGTTTTCACTTTTATTCTTAATAAATATTCTTAAATTTTATTATTAGTATTTTTATTTAAAAAATTTAATAAGAGCAAGAATATAAAGATGAGTATTATATTAAAAATTGGCAAGTGTTGTATAAATAAAACTAATTTTTTTTTCCTCTACTCTATAAATAGGATTAGAAGAATTGTAAGTTGAAACATAAAATAAATAATTAAATAAGGAGAAGGAGTTCTCCTGGCAATATAACCTGGTAAGAAACAATACTAATACATTATATATCAATTGAACCCATCGACCAGGAAAATTCATTTTTTTGCCAAGATCTTTTTTAGAAACGGCCACGAAACTGTCATAAGCCTTTACAATTCCAACTTGATAGCACACCAACCAATCTTATATTGTGAATTTTAGTCATGCATTCAACGACCAAACAAATATTATCGGAAATCAAGTGGCCCCTTTAAAAAAGCATTCTGGTATTAGGAGTAATGTAATTGTCCAAAATTAATTTGAGAGGATTATGTTGCACAAAACTTTCGAAAATAATTTAAAAAGGACGAATTGCAAAGATTTATAAATCAAAATCTTTAAAAGAAGAAGGATGATCACATTTGGGAATCAAAGTGATAAATGTGCAATTGATCAATTCCTTCAAAATGAGACCACTTGTTAATCATTTTGATGATATCATACCTTGAAAGATGCCAATAATGGTGGAAAAATTAGCATGATAACCATCAGGACCTGGTGCACTATCCGCTATAATCTGAAACATAGCTTCCCTCAATTTCTCTATCCGCAATGGGATTTAAAAGCATATGTTGATTGATGATTGTCCAAGAGAGTGGGCAAGTTAATGTGCCTAAGAGTGTCTTTCATTTTATCAAGGTCAATATCATCATTATATTAAAGGTTAACGAACACATTGAACCTTAAACTATTACTCAAAAAGCATCCTAAACTCTAGACTTTTAAAATGAGTAAACTAGCCTGTCACGTGTTAAGAGAAGATTAATGTCACGTCAGTCTTTGTTGAGTCCTACAAAGTCAAAAGTAACTGTGGTTATATGTAAATTATAATAGCAGGGGTGATTTGTATCTAATTAATAGTACAGGGCTCAGGATTCTCATTTTAAAAGTTGAAGGTTTAGAATGTTATTTGAATAATATTATTAGGGTCCGAGATGTGCATTAACCCTTATATTAAAGTCAAAATCCTTCTGAAAATCATCTTATTTCTGAATCCAACAACTATGACTGTCCTTGAATTTGTAATATTCTGCCATTGACTCTCCAGTGATTAAAAGATGTATCTCGGTCACCTTATACTTGCCATTGGAGTCGAGACTTTTGAGTCCACATGCTTAATTTCCTCACAATAATACCTTGTGTTATTCATTTATATTTGTAAATATAAACGACGAGAGAACAAAACAAATGGAGAATCCAAATCCATATTTTAGACCTTTCATAATATAAGAATATAATCTGAAATATTAGCCAGCAAAAAGAGGCAATTTAAATAATTTGACGAAGACTACATATTTAATTTTTCTTTCGGAGAACATTTTGAATAAAGATAGAGATTAGGATATATATATTTTTAATTTAATTAAACTTAAAATATTTTCTAATAAGGGTCTTTATTTGAATTAATAATTACACGGTTAAATATTTAAATAATCTTCGTATGTAATCTTCGACCTCTAATACACCCTAACTAATTTACCTGCAAAAACTCGGTGCCTACACACACACACACGCACACACACACACTATCGCTTACTTGGTTTGTTTAAAGAACGATCACTTTTATAACATTCTCTGCCATTATTTCTACCTTCAACAATCCATCGATATCATTCATATTTTCCAGAAAGCTTCACACTCCATAGTCCATATCATCTCCTTCATTCATCATCAGTATCAGTCTATTCTGTCCATTGTACGCTTCTACCGCACAACAACAATAATTAAACTCATTCTCGGCATATTCTTCAGGTAAAGTTCTATATTCTTCTTGGTACTTCCTTTCATTTCTGGGCATCAAATCTCTCCCTTTCTCTCTCTCTCTCTCTCTCTCTGTCTCATACATCGGTTTGTTCAGAGCGTGTTTGCATTTCTTAATAGGAACTTATCTCATATATAATCTTTGCATTTCTTGATGTAAGGCTTTATTTTCTTTTTAGTTTGTATCATTTCTTGGTGTAACGTAACTCACCACAAGATATTTCATTTTTGCGTCTGTGAAGGGATTTTCTCAATTCATTTAAAGAAAATATGTCGACGAGTCTTGAAAGAAGTGATGACAGTGTTCAAATAGTAGATGTTTGGAAAGAGAACATAAAACAAGAGTTCGACTTCATTATTGATGCGATAAAGATATATCCATATGTATCCTTGGACACAAAATTCTCAGGTTCGCTCTTCACAGTAAGAAACTATGGAGCATTGACTGGAAACCTGGGACTGGCCAAACTGATTCAAGTGGGTCTCACGTTGTCCAACGAAAACGGTCAATGTCCCATGATCAATGGTCAACGCGTCTGCTGGCAATTCAAATTCTGTGAGTTCATTCCAAAAAGGGATCCAAAATCCAGAGACATGATCGATGCCCTGAGAGACAGTGGCATGGATTTGGAGAAGAACCAGAAAGATGGCGTGACATACAGCGATTTTGCAGAGCTTCTGATGTCGTCTGGGCTTGTAATGAGGGACGAGGTTTCATGGATTACGTTTCAAGGTTCGTCCCATTTCGGGTACTTGGTGAAGCTGCTGACTGCAGCTGGGAAGAAGAATCTTCCAGAAACAGAACAAGAGTTCATGGAGATTCTCAATTTTTGTTTCCCAGTTTTTTATGATGTCAAGCACCTGATAAGATCATCCACCAACGTAAATCTGCATCAACATGGTGGTGGTGAACTGGAAGATGTTGCCAGGTTTCTGGAGGTGGAGGAGAGAGTTGGACCGGCGGCGGCAGGGGACCAAGCTGGGTCAGATAGTTTGCTTACGAGTATTGTGTTCAATAAACTGAAACATGATCCTCAGTACTTCAATGGAGCTATACCAGAGACATGTCGTGGTTTTTTGCCTGGCTTGGCCGGCATTCAACTTTAGCCCAATGTAACTGAAGGAGACAAGTATAGTTTTGAATTAGCCTCAGATTCGTAATTGCGGAGTTTTGTCTGGGTGGGTCAGTTTCATATTCGTAATTGTGAAATGAACTGCAGTGACTTGGGATAGTTATGCAGAAAAATTTCTTCTTCTGTTCTTGGGTTGGAGAAATTATAACTGGCTAAATCCCAAGTTGAAGAATTAATGAAGAGAAGACAAAGACTAATCTTTGTTTTGTCCACCCTATCTTTTCACTCAATATTTTACATATGGCGTGCTCTTCCGGTCCAAAATATAAAGGAGAATAACATATAAACAGCTTTTAATAATAAACCGTATATTAATAAAATTATTATTCTTATAAAAATATATATTATTTTTTCTTTTTATCTTTTGTTTCAATTTATGATGAATAAGAGAAATGTAATAAATTTACAGACAGTAGAATAAAATAATTTTTTTTATTTTTAAAATATTAAATTACTTATGTTTTGAATTAAGATTAAATGGACAAAATGCTAATGAGCATATTGTTGTTTGCTTAAACTTTTGGTGTCGATCGAGTTCATTCGCTGTGAGCAGCTAACCTTCATTTTTTCCCCACTTTCTATTGTAAGATTTTTTTTTTTTTTTAGCCAAAGAAAATTCGATAGGTATCATGTGATCAAACTACAGTAATATAAGCAGGGGAAACAAAATATAACCAACAAAATGGATATATTTTTTTTATCTCGATATGTAATCGATAGATAAACAATAGTAGATGATAGATATCAAAAACATATCCCTTCTAATTTAAAATTGAATATTTGCTCAATTATTCGAATATTTCAACAGAGTTTTTCTAAAAATTTAAGTTTCTATTCTTAAAAATTTTTTTATTTAAGAAAAATATTGGAATAAAAATCTCACACATATTTTTGAAAATGTTTCATATTTCTTTAAAAATCTTCAATCTATAATTCAAGAAAATTTTAAATTGTAAGTTATGACTACATGTTTGTTAATATAAAATGGTTAAGATACTTATCATAAGAAAAGTAGTTAAGATTATTTTTTTGGGCCAAAGGAATTTCATCTAACAGAGCTAAGTGTCACGGGCTGAAAGTTTGGCGCAGCACACGGCGCCCGTGTGGCGTCCCGAGGACCCCATAATCCCCGAGACAAGCCTTACCACATACGGATCACACTGGTTTTACCCTGCCATGGGCTCATCAGGGAGGCGGCACTAGCCCCCGACCAATTGTGCACTTAGCCCGAAGACTAAGGCAGAACGCATCCAATGCCAATGTCGCCCCCTTTACCCATATTGTGCGAGGCTAACTAGTGGATCATTCATTATTTTGGTCTTTACACGGTCACGAAGATATCATTCGTGACATTCTTCCACACCCAATCTAGCACGCCCTCATACTAGGGGAGAAAGACTCTGCCCAAAGATTGCACGTACAGTACTGCCACAAACACATCAGCTTACTGCTGAATGGCCACCCGAGTCCTGCACTCTTCGGACCCACCCGCACCAGCGAGCCAACAGGAGTGGAGTCGATCACGGCCAACTTTCCCGCCCGAGTCCCTATTTTTAGACCCACCTACACCTCGCAGGCCTTTGGAGTGGTGCCGAGATCAACTAGTCCCAACGTGGGACTCTACAGGCACACGACAGTAAAGTACGTCCTGCTCTGATACCACTCTGTCACAGGCTGAGAGTCTGGCGCAGCATATGGCTGTCACGAATGATATCTTCGTGATCGTGTATAGACCAAGATAATAAACGATCCGCTGGTTAGCCTCACACAATATGGGTAAAGGGGGTGACATTGGCATTGAGTGCGTTCTGCCTCAGTCTTTGGGCTGAGTGCACAACTGGTCGGGGGCTAGTGCCACCTCCCTGATGAGCCCATGGCAAGGCGAAACCAGTGTGATTCGTATGTGGTAAGGCTTATCCTGAGGATTATGGGGTCCACGGGACGCCGCACAGGCGCCGTGTGCTGCACCAGACTCTCAGCCCGTGACAGAGTGGTATCAGAGCAGGACGTACTTTACTATCGTGTGCTTGTGGAGTCCCACATTGGGACTAGTTGATCTCGGCACTGCTTTAAAGGCCTGCGAGGTGTAGGTGGGTCCAAAAATAGGGACTCGGGTGGGAAGGTTGGCCGTGGTCGACTCCACTCCTGTTGGCTCATGGGTGCGGGTGGGTCCGAAGAGTGCAGGACTCGGGTGGCCATTCAGCAGTAAGCTGATGTGTTTGTGGCAGTACTGTATGTGCGATCTTTGGCAGAGTCTTTCTCCTCTAGCACAAGGGCGTGCTAGATTGGGTGTGGGAGAATGTCATGAATGATATCTTCGTGTAAAGATCAAGATAATAAATGATCCATTGGTTAGCTTCACACAATATGAGTAAAGGAGGTGACATTGTCATTAGGTGCGTTCTGCCTTAGTCTTCGGGCTAAGTGCACAACTGGTCGGGGGCTAGTGCCGCCTCCCTGATGAGCCCATGGCAGGGCGAAATCAGTGTGATCTGTATGTGGTAAGGCTTGTCTCGGGGATTATGGGGTCCTCGAGATACCGCACGGGCACCGTGTATTGCGCCAGACTCTCAGCCCGTGACAGAGTGGTATCAGAGCGGGACGTACTTTACTGTCGTGTGCCTATGGAGTCCCACATTGGGACTAGTTGACCTCGGCACCGCTCCAGTAGGCCTGCGAGGTGCAGGTGGGTCCAAAAGTGGGGACTCGGGTGGGAAGGTTGGCCATGGTCGACTCTACTCCTGTTGGCTCGTGGGTGCGAGTGGGTCCGAAGAATGCAGGACTCAGGTGGCCATTCAGTGGTAAGCTGATGTATGTGTGGCAGTACTGTATGTGCGATCCTTAGGCGGAGTCTTTCTCCCCTAGCACGAGGGTGTGCTAGATTGGGTGTGGGAGAATGTCACGGATGATATCTCTGTGACCGTGTAAAGACCAAGATAATGAACAATCTGCTGGTTAGCCTCACACAATATGGGTAAAGGGGGCGACATTGGCATTGGGTGCGTTCTGCCTCAGTCTTTGGGCTGAGTGCACAACTGGTCGGGGGCTAGTACCGCCTCCTTGATGAGCCCATGGCAGGGCAAAACCAGTGTGATCCGTATGTGGTAAGGCTTGTCTCGAGGATTATGGGGTCCTAGGGACGCTGCACGGGCACCGTGTGCTGCGCCAAACTCTCAGCCCGTGACATAAGGCTAAAAATAAAAAAAGAAACCAAAGCCAAAGTCAGGAATACAAACGCAAATAAATACATGAAAAGGAAACAACACTATGAAAACAACAGAAAGACGGCAATTAAAGATCCACATTAGCCTACGCCCGTTCATTCAACACCCTTAGGAGGTCTTTGACCAGCAACATCACTAGAGTCTTTGAACAAGATACAAGCTAGAGGATTCCATTTCCCTTGAAGCTATTCCTGCTAGATAATTAGCAGCACAATTCTCATCACGATGAATGAGAGAAAAAGAGATACTATTCAAAGAGTCCAGCATGTTCCACATGTCAAGAACCAAGGAATGATACATCTAAGGACACTTAAGAAGATTTCTGCTAAAGCAGACCTTGTAAGCTTCAGCGCAATCTATTTCAATAATGTTGCCCATACCAGTCTACGTACAAGTCAGCTTTAAGGCCTTTTTCACCCCTTGTAACTCTTTCCGCAAGGCTGAATCCGCATTAATATTTTCTTTCCAACCCGCGATGAACCTGTCCCGTGAGTCCCAAGAGCTACAATACCTACTCCATGTAAAGCGCCATCACAATTTAGTTTAATAACTCCCTGGGGAGGTCGTACCCAACATCAGGATTCTGTTGCATGGTCATACTCTTGTCCCTTACAGAAAGCGCCATTACAATTTAGTTTAATAGATGCCTGGGGAGGTCGTACCCAGCATCGGGATTCTGCTGCATGGTGGACTGGTGTCTGTGGAGTTAATAGACCACGAGCTTGCCAAAATTCATTTAAACCAATGTTTGTAGTTACAATTAGGCCGCCAGGGTCAGGTTGGTCATCATCAAATATCATCCGGCATCGAAATTTCCAAATCTGCCAATAGAAAAGAGCCACATTTGCTTTGCCATACTCGTTCAGGGGAGATTTTACGCACATTATATTATACATACAGTCCCTTATATTCCTGATCAATAGGGGGCCAAGAAGAAATCATTAGTAGCTAGGGCAGGATTAAGGAGGCGCCATATAAAATGACGTACCTTTGGGGTACTTATAAATCATATTTTTTATATATTTTTATTCTCTTCACTAGGTCTTTTTATTGATGAATCATGACTAAATGAGATTAATTAAAATATATTTTATTTTATTGGTCACCTCATATTTTGTGGGAATTAATGGATTAAATCTTGAAAATTATGATTGGATTCTTCATTTAATATTTTTGCACATGTGGCCATTGAATATTATTTAATTTTGTGCAGACTTTTGGAGCTAATTAAATTGAATATCATTAATGGAAATTTGTTGGGCTTGAAGTAGACTCAATTTTATTATCTCAAAATGTATTTTTTCTTGGGTAAATTTATATAAATAGTAATTAGGGTTATTAAGGGTGTTTTTATCTTTTTAATTAAAAATTAGATTTTGGTTAATGGGAAACACATGCCTGCCGCCTCAGTAGAGTTAAGAGGGAAGAGAAAGAACGAAGAGGGAGGGAGTGGAGAAAAGGATTAACAACGATGAGGAAGCAGAGGAAAGAGAAAAGAAATGAGGTCCGTTGATTCAGCACCGATGGGAGCTTCTTCTACCTCCTAATCTTCGTCTCTTCTATAGCGTCCCTTTACCATTCTCTTTTTCCTTCCATGGGTCTTTGATTTTTTGGTATGTAATCAACTTTGAACCTTGAATTGATGAAGACTTGGGATTTGAGCTTAATGGAGCAGCTGTATTGAGCATTAAATTTGGTTCTATCTCTTCTATTTTTTTGATTTTGTGCTTTCTTGATTATACCGATTGGATTATTAAGAATGCATGGAATTAGGGTTAGATTGATTAATGTAATATAATTATTAGCCACTGTAGTTGATAAATTGCTTGGCTATGAGATAGGTTTGATGTCCTAGAATGGGCATTCTACTCACTGTCTTGTGAATTATGTTCATTTAAACTGCTGGAAATTGCTTGGCAGTTGAGATTTTAATTGCTAATCATATTTCTAGTAACTAAGGCCCTGAGAGATCTCTTAGGCATATTTTTCCGTCATGATTCACTTGAAAGCATGCTCTATCTAGGTTGTTATTTATTGTGCATTAGCTGAAATTTTCATCAAGGATAAGGAAGGATGTTGATTATATGCTGCTTTAGTTATTAGTTAGTAATTTAATTTTTTGCATTTTAGTTTTAGTTAAAAAAAACCACTCTAATTCATAAGCTTTGTTGATCGAATTTACTAAGATTAATTGGCTAACTCAGTAGCTTTTAGAAAGATGACCTAGGTTGCATTTTACTACAAAATTTGGTTTTATATTTTTATTTTGATTCCATTTGACAGTGGGACCAGGTACATTGAGGCTCCAGATGACATTCCAAACCTTGTTATCTGTAAAAACCGAAAGCCCTCCTGAGTCTTTATGCGCTTGAATTCCCTTCGATAACCCTGCCTAGTGTTATATACACCAATTTTTACTAGTGGTCAAATAATCCTATTCGGTCTACGCGTAGTAGATAGTAGAATAGTTTTGATGAGCTTAAGGACATCCCCATCAACAACTTCCTGAATAGGCAAAAGATTCCATTTCCTGTTCGGTTTTAATTTATAATCTGGGGAGGCAGCGAACCAAGGATCCTTCCAAACCTAAATATAATTACCATTGCCTGCCTGCCAGTAGAGATCCTTTTCGAGCAACTCACAGCCTGCTGATATACTGTCCAAAACCCAAAAGGCTTTGGGTCCTTTCTACTCATTCAAGAATGAGAAATTTAGGAAGTAAATAATCTTGATGAGGTAAATCTAGACATAATTCGGATTGTTTATAATTCGCTACACTATTTCTACCAATAGAGCAACATTAAAACCCATAAAATCCTTGAAACCTAGCCCTCCATCAACCTTTGACTAGCACAGAAAACTACAAGACTTCTAATGGATTCCCCCACCATTAGCATTATTATCTTAGAAAAAATTGAGAATTTGAATACTGTCATAGGAAATACTAGGATGGCATTGATCACTGCCTTAATCATTCACTTCCCTCCCAGCAAAAGATAACATTTTCTTTTTCCAATTCAAGAACTTCTTCCCCATTTTATCCCTCACATATGCCAAGGCTGCATTTCTTTTTATCCTCCCTAGAGTACTGAAAGTCCTAAATAAATCCCGGGATTTTCCACTCCCTTGATCTGCAAAGCATCTACTACCTCCTCCCGTACCATATTCTTGGTGTTAGTTGAGAAGAAGACATTTGATTTCTGAAAATTAAGCTTCTGTCCAAGGTGGCACGATATTGCAATAAAATATTCTTAAAGAGACAGCAGTTGCGGGGGTAGGCGGATTTGAATTAATTCAATAATTGAAATATTAATTAGTTGATTAATTTTATTCCAATCACTTGTAAAATAAATATGAACAAAAAAACCAAAATATAGAAGAAACAAAAAGGTTATTAGTAAATAAATAAAAAATAACAAAGACTAGTCTCAAGGATCATCTCAATCTTTGAATAAACCACAAAAAATTAACAACATTTAACAATAATGTTCCAAGAAATTAACGTCAATAAAGTTCCAAAAATTGTTACAAGGACTACAGACATCCTAAAATGAAATGACTTATAGTAATATACTTTTACAATTCAAAGAGCTACAAAAGATTCTTTTTTTTTTGCATTTTATTGCCTTCAGTATCAGTATTTTTTTACCTATTTTGTAGCTATAATTTATCATGAGCTCGGCTAGGAGAGGTATTTCCTTATATGCAAATAGCATCACATAAGGAAGCCTATAGTCTAAGTGATTGCGTAGAACATATTGGATATATAGATTAGGATCACAACTATAGTTGAAAAACCTACCCAAATTACTGTTCTTAGCTGCATGAAGGGTGAAACCACTACCACGACGATGCTTCTAAAGGCAAATATCAAACAAATATTCATCTTCTCCAAATTTAATTTGGAGCAGCATCATTGTTTTTAAGCAACTCTCCCACATATTCGCATACAAAAATTTCACAAGGGATTTGGATTGTTAGATTGTCCAAATGTGAGTGGACTTAAGCAAATATGAGAAGTCTCACATTGAATAAATATGAGATTAACAACTAATATAAAATAAAGAGGAAGAACTCATAAACTTGAGCCTTGAGGTTTTAAGTTAAGATATGGTGTCCTTTCGCCATATCTTGCTACAAGTAGTATCAAAACTAAGTTTTACTCAGGACTTGAAAGCTCATTATCATGCATATGTTTAAAGTCAAAAAAATAAGATTGGCCTTGGTTGCAACAGGGACTTGTGTGGATCACACTATTTGAAGCCTGAAAAGCTAGGCTAGCCTTGATTGCTAGTGCATGGACTTAGTGTTCCCCATATTTGATATGGGAAGCTTGTGGACTCACATTTGAGGGGGAGATTGTTATGTTATTCAAGTATGAGTAGATTTAAGAAGATACGGGAAGTCTCACATTGAATAAAGCTAAGTTAAGCTTAATAACTAATATAAAATAAAGAGGAATGATCTAAAATATTGAGCCTTAGAGTTTTGAATTAAGATGTGATGTCTTTTCAATAATCTTGTTCATTTCTCCTCTCTCCCTATTCCCAAGCAGTTGCTCTTATTCCTAATAAGTGGTATCAGAGTCAGATTTTGCTCAAGACTTATAAGCCTATTATTGCACATACATTTGAAGCCAAAAAATGGGATTGGCCTTGGTTGCAATAAGGACATGCAAGTGTCATGTAATATTCAAAAAAAATTAAAATAGTCAAAATGATACATATAATTATATAAATAAATTATAAGTTTAAAATTTAAATTTTTAGTACTTAAATTATTATTTTAAAGTATGCATCTTTCTTATACTTTTATATTTTGTGATAATATTTTGTGTCTTTTATGGCTTGCTTGGAGTTAAGTAGATATATTTATTAAAGATGATTGGATAATAGAATATTTTAATAGAATTAATAATGTTAAAATATATGATATTTTCATGCAATTTTTAGTAATCAATAGTAATAAGTAAGTTTTATAAATAATAATAATAATAATAATAATAATAATAATAATAATAATAAAATATTATAAATAAATTTGTATGAATAGTCATAAAGAGGAGCTTTTCTTTAAGAGAAAGACACCATTTGGAATATGTGACATAATAGTAGTTTCTTTTAGGAGAAACCTAACTCAATTAAATGGATTTTAATAAGAATGCCACCTATGATGACTTATCCCTTGAGAATTCTTAACTCCTTTCTCAAGCCAACAACACTATACATACCCCTCACTCTTGTAGTCTAAGCACATGAATAAAATGGAATGGGAGGCAAGAGAGAGATGGAGAGAAAGAATGTGATAGTGAGATTAGATGATGGAGAGGAAGAGAGAGAGGAACAAGAGAATGGCAAGAGAGATAATATTAAGGGATAAAATATAGATCAAATGTATGAGAATGGATTAAAGGAGATGATAGAAATTTAGAGAAAAACATGCTAAAAAATGAAGAAAGAAAGCTTAGGATAAATATTAGAGATGGTCAATATCATCAAATAGAAAAATCGGTATAAGGTAAGATTCTTATTTGATTGAGATTTATAGTTTTTATTTAAAATATAAATATTTTCTCCTAATTTTATTTCTAGCTAATTTATTTTAAAGATATTCTATTACTAAGTTTTATTTCTAGCTAATTATATATGTTCTTCAATTATTTATTTCTCTAAATGTAATATTTTGTATAGAATCATTAATAGTTTTAATTTTATAGATGACATGATTTTGGGATTTATCTAATTTTGGCAATCCAATACTTTTGTATTTTGTGGTCTAGTCTTCTAATCATAAACTTTATTCCATTATAATCCCTTTGAACTTACAATTTCACACATAAACAAGTTACTAGTTTATGTATATTTCTATTTATAGTATTTATTTAGATTTATGATGTTTCAACTATAATTCAAGTATGTTTCGAACTATCATATTTATTTACATTTATCATCTTTCAACATATAATTCAATAATGTTTTGAATGAGAAGTATTGCTCTAAATGTTTGGAATTTTTTTTATTAGTATTCATGTCCAAAAGATTCTGGTTTAGTAAATTATATGGGAATATGCAAAAGAAAATTATATTATTGTGTGCTAGCATCCTTGAGATAACCCTCATCTAAGTGAAAATAGGGTGAGATTTATTTATGTGGATCACATTGGGGGATGTCCTAGCTTTGCTTAGTGCTATATGTTGAATGCTTATACTTTTCTAATGCATAATCTCATATGATTATCAAGGGAAGATGGTATGATTTACCAGAATATTGTAAGATCTTCTATTAATTTTTATAAACACCTATTATGAGTACTTGTATATATTTTCATGTGAGTTTTAGTATAGACAAGAGTGAGAAAATTGTATTTCGCACACAAGGCGGCTGGACCATTATTAGCTCAAACTTGATTTATCTTACTGAGAAATTTTGTAATTCTCACTTTGTTTTTCTATCATAATATGTCCATATGTCGATTGCCCAGTACATCTCAATAACATAGCTTGTCAAGGATACTAGTTGTATAGGTCATGCTTGGATTCAAGATCTGTGATTATGTGTATATCATATAAGGATAGTTACATTAAGAGTTTAATTATTGAAGAAAGCAATTGTAAAATTTTTATGAAATTTAGTGACAATATATGTAATATTGAATAAGACTTTTTCTTAGATTTGTAATTAATATTCATGAAATGGAAAGAAAAGCTTTGTGGCTCTCCCTCACTTCAAGATTGAACTTTTAGTTTTAATTTCTATACATCAATCAAATATTAATTAATTATATTTAAAATTAGGGTGTTACATATCACACCATTTGAAGCCTAAAAAGCTGGGCTGGCATTGATTATTGGTGCAAGGACTTAGAGTTTAGATATCTTTAATGTGGAAAGCTTGTGGACTCACAATTGAGGAAGGATTGTTAGGATGTCTAAGTATGATTGGACTTAAGCAGATGTGGTGATATTTCATCATCTCTATTATTCATGACATAAATTAGATGTTGTTCTTTGTCCTTGGAGATGTCATCATAAGGTAATCCATTCAAAAAAAGAAATCATGAGATGCCTTATTCTTACTGCAATTGCAATTGTTTGGAACTTGCATATCTTCTTTTGAACTGTGTATTCTGTCATCTTTAGCTTCACCCAAGCATATTTTCTAAGGATTACTTACCTAGTAAATTTCATTCGGCATTATCGTCTTACACCTTAAGCCCATTTGGATCCATTTATCTAGTATCATATTAATAAAATATACACTTTAGTCTTGTACATTATTTAAAAAAAAGAGACAATGAACAATACAAGTTTTATTCTAAAATTTACAACTTTTCTTCCTAAAATCGCAAGAATTTAATAGCAATTTGTAAATTCACATTTAAAATCTTGATATTTTTCAAGTATTGCAAATATTAATTTATATTCACAATTTTTGTTATAAGATTCACAGGTTTTTTTCTTAAATTCGTAAGAATTTAACAGCAATTTGCAAGTTCGCATTTGAAATCCTAATATTCCTCAAGTTTAACATTAAGATGCCAAATGATTTGTCATACCTTGTTATCATGAAAAACTTAGGAGCCCATTTGTCTTCCCTCATTAATTGCATTTCTATGTTAAGCCTTCCAGTAGCCTTGCTTAGCATTGTAGACTCCTTTTTTTTCGCATTTAAGATTAGCTATGTGATGAAGGATGAGTGCATGTGCATGTGTATTGATCAATACATAGTTTTTTAATTAATAGTAATGAGTTAGTTAATTAATGCCTCAAGTTTATCATAAAGTGTATTGTTCACTTCAACTTGGCTCTTTTGTTAAATAATGTACAAGACTAATAAAGTGTACATTTTGTTAATATGAGAATAGATAAATAGATCTAAATTAGCCTACAAGTGTAAGATGATGTGCCAAGTGAAATCCACTAGGAGAGCAATGCGTAAAAGATATGCCTAGGTGAAGCCAAAGGTATAGTAGGATACACAGTTCAAAAGAAGATGTGCGAGTTCTTGCCTTTTTTTTTAGACAATTGCAACTGCAGGAGGAAGAAAAAGACATCTTAGGATTACTTTCTTTGAATGAATTACCTTATAGTGACATATTTAGGGGCACAAAACAATATCTAATTGATGTTATCAATAATTGAAATAATGAAATACCACCACTATTTAGTTACATTTTTAAGTTGTCTTATCCTGATTGGTTGTATTAAAAATGGAGGGATCCCATTCAACGAGGTTAGGTACATTTTTAAATGTAAGGCTAAGTTTACAAGTCCTTTTTCTTTATTATATATATATATATATATATATATATTAGTTATTAACCCAACTTTTTTCGTTGTGGGACTTTCCTATATCAAACATGCCCAAAGATTAAGTCCCTGCACTAACAATCAGGGCCAGCCTAACTTTTTCAAAACCTAATTCTAATACCATTTATTAATAATGAGGAGTGATTGCTAGGGAACAGGAGGGAAGGAGAAATGAGCAAGAGTAGAGAAAAGACACTACATCTTAGCTTAACATCTTAAGACTCAAGTTAATGAGCCTTTCCTCTTTATTTTATATTAATTATTAAGCTTAATTTTATTTGATGTAGGATTTTTCGCTTAAGTCTAATGACAGTTAGAGCATTTTAGGCTTCAAATGGTGTGGTGCACATAAGTCCCTACTGCAATCAGGACCAATCCACTTTTAAGCTTCAAACATATGCGTAATAATAGGTTTTTAGGTCCTGAGTGAAAACAAACTCTGATATCATTTGTTAAAAATGAGGAGCGATACGTTAAAAAACAAGAAAAGATGGAAAACAGATAAGAGTAATGGAAGGGCACCAAATCTTAACTCAAAACCTCAATGCTCAATTTTATTATTCATTCATCTTTATTATATATTAGTTATCAAACCAAACTTTATTTAATGTGAGACTTTTCACATTTGCTTAAGTCCACCCATGTTTGAAAAATCTAACATTAAACCAAAGTATGTGGTCTATGAGCGTGGCCTTCTTGCATATGCCCCTCAACTTGCTTTAACAGAGTGGGTCAATATGGAATACAATTTTCTTTGCAACTTTTCAAGACTGAGAAAAAAGGATGGTGTGTGAGATTTACATTCAACATCCCTTTGAGAACTTTTATATGTGAATATGTGAGAGAGTTACTTGAAGATGATGAAATTGCAACAAAATTTAGAGAAGATAACTATTTGTATGATATTGGTCTTATATAAAAAGTATCATTGTGGTAGTGGTTTCAGCCTTGATGTAGCTTAGAACGATAATTTAGGCAGGTTTTTCAACCATAGTTGCGATCCTAATCTGTTTACCCAATATGTTCTATACAATCATTGGGATTGCAGGCTTCCTCATGCGATGCTATTTGCATATAAAGAAACACCTCCCCTAGGTCCTAACTGAGTTCATGATACATTACCACTACAACATAGGTGAAATTGGCGATACGGAGGGAAATGAAATACAAAAATATTGCTTTTAAAGCTCTTCAGAGTGTGAAAAACAATTACTATAGGTCATTTTATTTCAAGATGTCTATAGTCCACTTAACAATTTTTGAATATTGTTGTTACATGTTGTTAATTTCTTATGGTTTATTCAAAGATTGAGATGATCGACAAGATTACTCTTTGTTAATTTTTTATTTGTTTACTAATAACCTTTTTTTTCCTTCTCTATTTTGTGGTTGCAATAAAATTAATTAATTAATATTCCAATAATTTTTAACTGATACTAGAATATGATATTATGGTTAAGACATTGATATAATGATTTAAATCTAAGTGTAATGATAACCTTGTTTGCACAAATCTAATCTAACCCTTCCAAAAGTTAATTGTAATAATGTGTTCACAAAAATGAATTCTTGACATATATTATTTACAACTTATAAAATTTTACAAAGGATTTTAATACATAGGAAACTTGTTGTTTTTTTAATATTATCCTCTTAGTTTAGATTAAAATATGATACATATGCAAATTACTTTGATTTTTTTCTTCTATTTTTAATAGTGGTGATTTTGTAAATTGTGAGGGATGATTTTATGTTGTTTGGATTAAAATTTGCAAAACTAAACTTTTTTGTAAATTGAAATTTGTAAAGTAAAATTAAAATAAAAGTAAAATATTATAACATGATTTATGTTTATATATTTTTTTAACGTGATTTATGTTTTGATAAAGAAATACAAAAGACAAAAGGAAAAAAACTGTTTCAATCCTAATCCTAATATTGAACCACAAGTCTTTATTTTTTTTTTTAAAAAAATAATTTTCATGCAAACAAGATTTTTATAGGTTCAACATGACTTTTGGGACCCAAACTATAGCCTAGACCACCCAAATCTCGAGTTGATTTTAAAACATACATAGCCTTATTTTTATGGTGGTAAAATTGAAATTCTTAAAATTTTTTTAATAAATTAAACTTGTAAACGGTTAAAGTGTATCTTAAGCTTATAAAGTGTCTTTTCAATCATATAATTTTAACATCATTAGCTTCAACAACAAATAAACCTTACATTGAACTTTTAAATATTGACAAAATATTCTCAAATATTAACATATTAAATTTAATTTTTAAAAATTATAAGTACACAAAAAATAATCATTTGAAACTATCGTCATTAGGATTAGATAACTGAAAAGATGCTTTAAGAAATTAAAAAATTAAATTAAAATCTTATATAAAATTAGAATAATGAAGTTCACAAGAACCATTGAACTGTATGGTTAAAGTCCATTAAATTTAGCCCCCAAACTATATTCTCAAGCTCACCTAGTGTCTTAAATTCAACTTTGGTATACTTTTTCTTAAAGTAATAAAAATGAGTCATTCTTCTTCGTATAGTTAAGTTTGGTTGTTCACTTTTTTTTTAACCAAAAAATTACACTTGGCATTCTACTTAAGCAAATAACTCATTTTTTTTAAGAAAAAAAGTTTCTCTCTCTCCCCCCTCAGCCTCAGCAAACGGATTCATCAGTAGAAATATCTCAAGAATAAAAAATAATCAATATTTATATTTCAAAACCTAAAGGATTTGTGATACCTTAAAAAATACAAGAGATTATATTAATAAAAATTAAATTTAAAGGACTAATTAATTGATAGTTGAAATAAATTTTATTGATTTTGACTTTCAATATCTCAATATATGTCTGCTACGAATCTAATAATCTTCATTATTATTACTATTTGATTGTTAACTAAGAATTACTTTTATTATTATTTGATTTTTAAGTACTTCTTAAATTTATATATTTTTCCAGTAATTATTTCATGTTAAATACATTATTTCAAAAATATCTTAAATAATCTCAGTTGGCGTTTCCTTCCTCGCAAAAGAAACGCCACCCAATGATTGTTAATTTATTATTATTTTTAATAAATTTAATAAAATTTATATATTTTTCAGTAATTATTTTAAGTTAAATATAGTATTTAAAATATTTTATTCAAATAACTTTAGGTGGGATTTCCTTCTCAAATAAACGCTGCCTAAAAATTTTTAATTTATTACTATTTGATTGTTAATTATTTTATTTACATTTTTATATTTATTCAGTTATTATGTTAACTTAAATATAATATTTATATAAAATCTTATTTTAATCACCTTGGTAACATTTCTTCAAATATGAAACACCATCTAAGGGCTTCTAAATTATTATTTTAGTTATTTTAATTAAAATTATACATTTTATTTGAATAATTTGATTTTTTGTTATTATTATAATTATTTATACTTATTAATACAATTATTATTATTTAATTTTAATTTTTATTATTGTACATTTTTATTATTGACATAAATATTTTTGATTAATAGTAAAAATATTTAATTAGTAATTATTACTATTCTTAATATAAGAAAATTAAAATATATAATGATTATTTTAAATATATTATAATTAAATTTATTATTATCATTTGATTGTCAGTTTAGAATTTTATTTTTTTATTTTTAATTATTTTATTTTAAGCTATGTATTTTTTTTGTAATTATTTTATCTTAAATAAATTATGTAGAAGTTATTTTATTTAAATAGTCTTAGGTGGCATTTTCTCTTTGATGAAACGCCACTTAATGATTACTAATTTTGTGAAACCTAAGTTTTGTTCTAAGAGTCACAATTTTTTTTTAAATCATAAAAATTTAATAGCAATTTACAAATTTATATTTAAAATTCTGATATTTTTTAAGTGTTATAAATATTAATTTTTATTCACAATTTTTGTTTTAAAATTCATAGCTTTTCTTCTTAAATTTATAATAATTCAATGGTAATTTTTAAGTTTACATTTAAAATCATGATATTTCTCAAATGTTGCAAATATCAACTGTCATTAACAAATTTTATAAGATTCACAATTTTTTTCTTAAATTTACAAGAATTTAATAGTAACTCGCAAGTTTGGAAATATTTGTTTTGAAACTTGGGATTTTTATCTCAATCCAAGGAAATTTGATCTTTTATATTAATTTTTTAATGACAAAATTTTTTTAGGGAGTTCAAGGAAATTATGAAATTTTGAGGTATCAAAATGTCATTTAAATAATTCTAAGGGACTTTAATGTCATTTTTACTAATTTTATTTTAATTTATATATTTTTCAGTAATTATTTAAGTTAAATATAGTAGATAAAAATATTTTATTCAAATAATCTTAGGTGGCATTTCCTTCTCAAAGAAATGCCACCTAAATATTTTTAATTTATTATTATTTGATTGTTAATTATTTTATTTTTTCAGTTATTATTTTATGTTTAATATTTTATTTTAATAACCTTTGCGGAGTTTGTTAGGTTTTGAAAAGCGACGTTAGGGTTTCTAATTTATTGTTAATATTTTTTAATTATTTTAATTAATGTTATATATTTTATTTGAATAATTTATTTATTATTATTATTATTATTATTATTTTTTAATTTTATTTTTGTACTTATTGTTGATATAACTATTTTTTTGATTAATAAAAAAATATTTATTTAATTTAATTATGAATTATTACTATTATTAATATAAAAATATAATAATAATTATTAAAAATATTATTATATTTATTATTAGTACTTGATTGTTAATTAAAAGTGATATTTATTACTTTTCTTAAACAAAATAAAAGGCTAGAGGTATTGTTTCCTCAAGGAAACACCGCCTTTATTTGTGTGTGTGTACATAAGTATTTTTTTTAAAAAAAAATTGTGCAAGTAGCATTTACCCACCGTTATTCCTAGCTTCTTATGACGTTTCATTAATTAACTTTAGATAGTTTGGAAACTTGTAATGCTTTATAAATGCTATGATGTTAAAATTTTAAATATCACTAAAGTCTATTTTTATAGTAATGCTGGCCTAAGCCTGTGTGGCAACTAGAAGCTTATATAAATTTTTTTTTTTCACGAATCAAGCATGAACTTATCTAAAGTCTAGCATAACCTAAAAGCCTATTTAAAAACTAACTTAAAAGTAAGCTTTTTAAACAAGCTTACATATTAGTTTTAAATGTCTCAAATATGTTTTTAAAACTATTGAAGTCTATCTTTTTATAACATAACATATCAATTCTAATATATAATAATTAAGATGACTTACCAACTATAATAAGACAATAAAATAACAATATTAAAATCAATATATAAGTCTAATCTATTTGAAAATATAACTAGAAAAATGAAAAATAATAGACTGATTAAAAATCAAAAGATGAAAGTGATGTGCATGTAATATATTACATAATACTCTCTCCGGTCCTATTTATAAGTCATATCTACCAACCTCACCAATACCAATGCAACAACAGTATAAAGAATATTATAAATAAAATTCCAAAATTACCCTTCAAATAAAAAACTACAAAAATCCAAAAATATAATATTATTTTCTAAATAATTCTCTCTCATAGTACTTTACAAAAAAGTCTGTTAGTCAAATAAAGTCAGTAAAACAAAGGCTGTCATCTGTACTTGGCAGGAAGGCCAAAATGAAATTGGTGGGAGGGAAATTTTTGGCCAGTTACATTCTTATAAAAATGACATAAAAAGCAAATTGAGCAAAAGAACAAAAACGCATGGGACCACAATCTTCTTCAGCTTTCCATCACTGCCTTCCACCATGAAAAATTACTACACATCTTTTGATTTAAATGCTCCAATTGAGGAAGATGGTGGGGACAGCAGCAACAGTTTCTTGGACTTAAATGCTCCTCCCATGTGTGAGAATGTCTACCTAGATAACAATCAAAGTGAAAATCCACATGCAATCAATGAAGAAAGAAGTGGTAAGAATATCTATGTTTATGAAATTTAGAGTATTCTCATGTAAAATTTAACTTTCTAATATTTATGTTTAGTTGTTGAGAAGAATAAAGCTATCCAAATATAACTTACTTAAGAGTAATAATCACCTTTCATACTTTTTAAACATTTCAAGGCCCCTTAATACCTCAGCCAGCCTATCACAGATATCCACATACTTATTAAGAAAATAGATGTCCACATTAGAAATATTAAAAGCTTTTTAAACATCCCAAGGCCCCTTAATACCTCAGCTAACGTGCTTATTAACAGCTTTTCACATGCATTGTAACGTACTAAAGACTTTAAATTACAGATCAATCAAGATATCTTCAGAACTTCACATGGAAAAGATACCTGTAACAACTTCACAACCTTAGCGAGACGCATGCCACGCCCTCCACTCCAGCACTGCATTGCCGTCACTCACATCTTCACCATCCTCGACTACCTCTTCGTTCAAATCAAACGAGTGAGCTTTCTTCGCACACATAGCCTCAGTGAAGTTAGAAGATGTGAAGGAAGAACCAATCGGATGAGGAGCCCTCAAAATCTTTCGACTCAGAGAGCTTACCTCTCCAGAGAACTTGAGTGGTCGTGAATCTTCTTTCCCGGTAAGAGAATCGTCCACTATACATGCCATTAGCTAATCCCACGACAGACCCTCAAAACGCTCTTCCATCGGACTTGAACGGCAAGATCCAGAGATATTGCACACCATAAAATGACCGGCGACACTTGTGCGAATAACAGCAGAAGAGGAATTGCAACAGAGGAACAATGAGCTCGGTGGCAACGACGGAAGAGGCGATCGACGAAAACCGACCAAAGATGGTGAGAGAAAAGGATGAAGACAGAGTGAGAGAGAGAGGACACCAGTGAAATGTCAGGTCAGCCGAACGAAGATGAGTAAAGTACCCAGGGGTATTTTTGAATTTCACTTTAAAATGGGAAATCTTTACCTATCAGTGCCTTATAATGGGGACCAGATATATCTTCAAAAAATAATCTTATAATGCGGATCGAAGGGAGTAATATTTATGTAAATAGGCCAGCCCATTAGACTTATAAACTAAACCTTGTAAAAATAAGACAGGTTTGTTTAATTAAATAAACCTAATCAAATGGGCCTATTCTAGACCCTAAACCTTTTACGAGGACTTGACGTATTTTAACGATCAGACTAGCTATTGGCTAACTCTGCCCTCGTCACATCTGAAGCTTTATGTAGGAAAAGATGTAGAACTGATCCAAAGTGTAAAATTTGTGGCCTTTATGATGAATCATTGCAGCATTTATTCCTGTTATAAATGTGAGTGGGTTAAAGCTGGGTGGTCTGGGTGTTATTTGAATATTATAATCAACCCAATGCAAATCAGTAATTCTCATGTGCTCGTCATCGTCTATGGATGATTATGGGAAAGCTTATGCGGCTTTGTTTTGACGTTGATAAGATCAATTTTTTTTAAAACATTTTTACATGAATTAAATTCTTACTTCACTTTCAGATAAAAAATATTCATATTTCATTTTCATGCTGTTGTTGATACACTAACCAACTTCTAAAAAAGGAGTGATTGATTCATTGGGTTGATTACAGACTTTTTTTTTGAAAAAAAAAAAATAAAATCAGACCTTGTGTCATATTTCCTAGTATAAACCAAAATTTGCCCATTCTGGTGCATCTCTTCATTTGCAACAACAAATTATTTATTTCCTTAAAAATCTAGTTTCTATCCCTTGCCCATTCTACAGTCAAATGAGAAATTAATGGTTAGAAATCACTGACAATTTCTCATAAAGGGCTGGTTTTTCAGATTTAAAGGCAAAACAATTGAGCCAGATATATTTCACAGACAGAAGAAGTATATCTTCTCAATATAGCCTTGCTTAAGATATAACAATATAATACATATAATTCAATCGCATATTGTATTTACATGTGCTGGGAGAGTATTTAATATATTAATAATATAGCAACTTACTCTATATTATAATGAATAAAACATCGTTTAGCTTCTGTCTGAACATATAGATTAAGAAACATATTTTGAATATGGAAAATTATATATGAGAGTTCCTACAGAAATGCAAACACAACTCTACCTGTGTAGAATATGCACTGATAGAAGAATATAGAATCAATGGAAGAGACTGATCTGTTGAATGAAGGAGACTATTGATGGGAAGCTTAATTTCTGGAAAATAGGACGGATTGTTGAAGGTGGAAATATCTTGTGTAGTTACAATCAATTAGAACAAAATACATAGCATAATTTTTTAATTAGGATTATGTTTTTTGAGATTGAGAGTGCTTGGATTCGAAATCCTGGCTCGACTTGTGAAAACAAAACACTTTCACCACCAAGTCACAAGGTTCACGGCATAGGATCACTTAGTTACTTTTTAAATTAAAAAAGAAAGTTAGGATCGAAACATTTATATATAAGAAACATGCTTCAAAGAGACCCTCAAACTCGTCTTACCCATATATCATTTTTTTTTTGGGCATCGAAGCAGCGATTTTCTTTGGCTTGTGGAAAATTAAAATAAGATTTGACTAGAAAAGATAATGGGAGATGATCAGGCTAGATATACAAAGAAATTAATAACATAATATCAAATAATGTTGATAATATATGATTATTTATACAATTATATATAATAGATAGAAGATATTATATATAATAAACATTTTTTATCTCGATAATTGATCAACACTTATAGATGATAGAGATAAAAAATTGTAATTGTAATTAAGGGCTTGTGTTTTTTGGCTTCTTTTATAAAAAAAATTACTTATTTTTTTAAAAAAATTATTTTGTGAGGTTTTATGATATTTGTTGAACTTTTGAAAATAATCAAAATTAAAGAAAAGCAAATTTTTGATTATTTTAGAAGCTATTTTGAATTTTTTTAAAATAATTTAATACAATAAATGAGAGAGTATGTTCTAAAAAAGCAGGATGCATGACGATGTTATAAAATTTTAAAATAATATAATAATTAATCATTTTTATAAAATAAAAATTAAGAAAGATATTATAAAATTTAAAAATAACTAATTAATAGCCACTTTTTTATTATGAAAATTAAACATGAAATAATTATAAAATCTCTACAAAAGAAATCTCTTTTTATAAAATTTCTAAACTATTTAAAAATTATGTATTTTTTAATCTTACATAAACAGCCCTAAATATGAATTGTTATGTGATTATGTTTTTAAATTGTCAGTTGTGACTACATGATTGTTAATATAAAATCGTTAAGATATTAATTATCAAAAAGTAGTTAAGATATTAAAGATATGATCACATACTTTTTGAATTAAAAATAAAATAAGTTAGGAACGAAACTTATACATACATACAAACAAGAGATTAACATTCTTCAGGTACATACAAGAAACATTCTTCAGAGAATTCCTCAAACATCTCTCACTTCTATATCATTTTTCTATAGAAAATGTCGAGTGTGGTAGGAAGTGACAGTGTTCAAATCGTAGATGTTTGGAAAGACAACATGGAACAAGAGTTCTTGTTGATTCCGAAACAATTTCCCATGTGTCCTTGAACACAATTCTCAGGGTCGCTTTTTACAGGAAGGAGTTATAGAGCTTTGTCAGGAAACCCAGGACTCGCCAAACTATCATTCAAGTGGGAATAATTACATATGGAAATAGGAAAAAAATATGTAAAACCAATATAAGCTCTGATTGGAGAGACCGTGTGGCTATAGTGTACGGAAATAATTGCATATGAAGGAAAAAATAACTCTCCCTTCCTAGGGAAGATGACAGATGGGGACGGAATACATGCATTCAGTAAGGATTTATATTTGATGACTGCACTTATGAACATATATCGTCTGAACCATTAAAATTCATATCAATAATTATGAAATTACACTCAACTTAAGATTAATTAACATGTGGGTTTATTTGGATTTCAACGGCTCACATGATACAGGCACTCAATGCCTGTGTTAAGTTCAGTTACTGAATCTAAATTCAGAATATAAAATGAGACATCTAAGGTAAACATGTATAGGTGACCATGGTTTATTCATTTATTGACCAATCTCGTTTAAGCATAAATGAAAATCAACCAATCACGGAGGAGAGAATGACGCCCAGTCAGATGAGAGCTACGCAATTTGTATATTATAAATTATAAATTGAATCGAATGAATTGATATAGTTGATGACACAAGCAAATATATTGAAATGAGGAGTAGGAGTTTATGAATCTTAATTACCGGCTTGGCTGATTGAGGACAACAATGGCCTCTTCGAAATAGACTACGATACCTCAGACCAGTATCATGCCCATAGTAAACCTCTTAAATTTTCATATGAATTACTTCTTCCAGATTATAATATAAGACATATTTTAAAAGTCTTGCTTAATTTAAAATATAACATTGAATAACTTTTATAATTACTTTTTCAACTATACTCCTATTGTATTTATTATTTTTTAAGAAAATCATACATTAAAATTTTAATTATTATTATTAAAGCACTTATACGGGATATTTAATGAGTAAAATTAAAAAAATATAATTTTTTTTTAAAAATTAAGGTTTCAACTAATATTTTTTTAAAAATCATGAATTAATTACCAATACCTTATATTTCAGTCCAAAAAGAATATATTGGATGTTACAACAATGTCGTTTTTCTCTATATATAAATGGTTTCTTGAGCCAATAATAAATTTTCACTTTTCTTTGTTCGTTTCTATAAAAAAGGCCATGCAAAATATGAAAAAGCACTGGAAAAAAATTAAAAATAATATTATGTTCTTTATATTCTCTGTGTTCTTTTTTAGAAGTCAACTTCAGATACAAGTAAAATTCTATGATGTTGGAAAAACAAAAACTTGGAAATTTTTATATAATGTAAAATTTAATTATAAATAGTTGCACTATTTACAAATTATAAAAATCACAACTATAATTCTAACTTTACGTGCAATATATGAGTCCTTCATCTAATCTAATTAAAGCATGTAAAAGAAAAGTAATACCTTGTGTTCTTCATTTATAGTTGTGAATGTAAATGACGAGAGGGGAAAAAAAACTATAATAGAGAATCCAAATCGATATTTTAGACATTTCATAACATAAGAATATAATCTGAAATATTGTTCAGCATTAATAGGAAGAATTTAAATAATTTGACCAAAACTAAATATTTAATTTTTCTTTCTAACATTTTGAATAAAGATAGAGATTAGGATATTTATATTTTATTAATTTTAAACTTCAAATATTTTCTAAAATAACAGTCCAAATAATGACAAAGAATTTAATCTTTATTTGAATAAAATTTGAATTAATAAATGCTCGGTTGAATATTTAAATAATCTTTTTGCGCAATGTTCAACCTCTATATAAATACACCATCGCTTACTCGGTTTGCTTAAAAGATCGATCACTTCTATAATATTCTCTGCCATTATTTCCACCTTCAACGATCCGTCGATTTCATTCATATTTTCCAGAAAGCTTCACATCACTCATATCGTCTCCTTAATTCATCAGTATCAGACCATTCCATCCATTGCATTCTTCTACCGCGCGCATAACAATTATTAAATTCATTCACTGCATATTCTTCAGGTAAAATTCTACATTATTCTTGGTAATACTGTTCATTTCTGTGCAGCAAATTAAATCTCCATTTCTCTCTTTCATACATCAGTTTGTCCAGAGAGCGTGTTTGCATTTCTAAATAGGAACTTTCATATATAATCTTTGCATTTCTTGATGTAAAGATTCATCGTCTTTTTAGTTTCTTTCATTTCTTGCATGGTGTAATTCACTACTATATATATATATATCATTTAAAGAACGATCACTTCTATAATATTATCGGCCATTATTTCCACCTTCAACATTAAGCAGTCCAATTCTTTCATATTTTCCAGAAACCTTCACACTCCATATATATCGTCTCCTTCATTCATCAGTATCAGTCTATTCCATCGATTGCATATTCTTCTACCTTACAACAATAATTAAATTCAGTCTCTGTATATTCTTCAGGTAAAATTCTATATTCTTCTTGGTACTTCCTTTCATTTCTGGCCATCAAATCTTTGCATTTCTTGGTGTGAAGCTTTATCTTCTTTTTAGTTTCTTTCATTTCTTGGTGCGAAGCTTTATCTTCTTTTTAGTTTCTTTCATTTCTTGGTGTGAAGCTTTATCTTCCTTTTTAGTTTCTTTCATTTCTTGGTGTGACGTAACTCACATATATCATTTTTGCATCTGTAAAGGGATTTTTCTTTAATTCATTTAAAGAAAATATGTCGACGAGTCTTGAAGGAAGTGATGACAGTGTTCAAATAGTAGATGTTTGGAAAGACAACATAAAACAAGAGTTCGACTTCATTATTGATGCCAAAAAGACACATCCATATGTATCCTTGGACACAAAATTCTCAGGTTCTCTTTTCATAGTAAGAAACTATGGAGCATTGACTGGAAACCTGGGACTGGCCAAACTCATACAAGTGGGTCTCACGTTGTCCGATGAAAACGGTCAATGTCCCATGGTCAATGGTCAACGTGTCTGCTGGCAATTCAACTTCTGTGAGTTCAATCCAAAAACGGATCCAAAATCCAGAGACATGATCGAAGCCCTGAGAGACAATGGTATGGATTTGGAGAAGAACCAGAAAGATGGCGTGACATACAGCGAATTTGCAGAGCTTCTGATGTCGTCTGGGCTTGTAATGAGGGACGAGGTTTCATGGATTACGTTTCAAGGTTCGTCTCATTTCGGGTACTTAGTGAAGCTGCTGACTGGGAAGAAGAATCTTCCAGAAACAGAACAAGAGTTCTTGGAGATTCTCAAGTATTGTTTCCCAGTTTCTTATGATGTCAAGCACCTGATAAGATCATCCACCAACGTAAATCTGCAACAGCATGGTGGTGGTGAACTGGAAGATGTTGCCAGATTTCTGGAGGTGAAGGCTAGAGTTGGACCGCCGGCGGCGGGCAAACCAAGCCGGTTCAGAAAGTTTGCTGACGAGTTTTGTGTTCAATAAACTGAAACATGATCCTCAGTACTTCAATGGAGCTATACCAGAGACATGTCGTGGTGTTTTGCCCGGCTTGGCCGGTATTCAACTTTAGTCAAATGTAACTGAAGGAGACAAGTATGGTTCTGAATAAGTCTCAGATTCGTAATTGTGGAGTTTGTCTGGGTGGGTCAGTTTAATATTCGTAAATGTGAATGAACTGCAGTGACTTGGAATTGTTATATAGAAAAGTTGCGTCTTCTGTTATTCTTGTGTTTGAGAATTTAAAACTTGCAAAATCCCAATTTGAAGAATGAAGAGAAGACTAACAATTTACGTATGGCATATATTGTTGTTTGCTCGGATTTTTCGTGTCAAGTTCATTCGGGCTAGAGATCCGGTGCGTTTTTCTAATGTCTTTTATAATGCCCAATTTTTCAATTTTGTTTTCTTTCTTTCTTTTTGTTGGGATAATTGACTTTGACATAAGATAAGAGACATTTCAATGCATTGAAGTTTCAAAACAGTAAAGTTTTTTTTTACAATTTTTCAAAAATAAAAGAGTGTAACTGTGATATTCTTTGACCATTCCTGAGAAAAGGAAAACAAAATTTTAAAAGCAGAAAAATTACAAAGAGGATTCGAAAAAGTCATATTAGAGGCCCTTAACCCAATTTATTTGCTCTTAGTAACTAACTTTTCCCCCTTTTTTTATTATGAGATTTTTTTTTTGGCCAAAGGAAATTCGATTGGTATCACATGTGATCAAACTACAGTAATATCCAGCAAATGAAACAAAATAGAACCAACAAATAAACAAAAATAGATATTTTTAAACTTGAATAAATTGATTGATAAACAATAACAGATGATACATATCAAAATATCCTTCTAATTTAAACTTGAATATTTGATTAATTATTTGAATATTTCAACAAAAGTTTTCTAAAATTTTAATGTCCTATTTCGAAAAATTGTTTTACTTAAAAAAATATTCGAATAAAAATCTCATTATATTTTTTGAAAATATCTCGTATCTCCTCAAAAATCTTCAAACCTATCCTCAACAAAATCTTAAGTTGCCCGTTATGACTATGTTTGTTAATATAAAATGGTTAAGATACGAATCATCAAAAAAGTAGTTAAGATATTAAAGATACGATCACATTCTTTTTGAATTATAAGGAAGAAGAAGTTAGGGTTTAAACCTTTATATATAAAAGAAATATTCTGGGTTGAAGCCCTCAAACTCGTCTCACTTCTTCTATATCATTTTCTTTTCAAGTAGAAAATGTCGAGTGTGGAAGGAAGTGACAGTGTTCAAATCGTAGATGTTTGGAAAGAAAACATGGAACAAGAATTCTCGGTGATTCGTGCAGCCAAAAGCAATTTCCCATATGTATCCTTGAACACAAAATTCTCAGGATCGCTTTTTACAGTAAGGAGTTATGGAGCATTGTCAGGAAACCTAGGACTCGCCAAACTCATTCAAGTGGGTCTCACGTTGTCTGACGAACAAGGTAACATTCCCATGATCATGAGTTCGACAACGCACGAGGCCAAGCAACGTGTCTGGCAGTTCAACTTCTGCGAGTTCGATCCAAAAACCGATCCCAAATCTCGAGACATCATCGAGACTCTAATTTACAATGGTATAGATTTTGAGAAGAACAAGAATTGTGGTATCAAATACAGCGATTTTGCAGGGTTTTTAATGTCGTCGAGGCTTGTTCAGGACGATAAGGTTCAATGGATTGCCTTTGGTTCGTCTGATTTGGGTACATGGTGAAGCTGCTTACTGGGAAGAAGAATCTTCCAGAAAAAGAACAAGAGTTCTTCAAGATTCTTAAGGATTTCTTCCCTGTTTCTTATGATCTGAATTACCTGATAAAATTTACCACCAACCTGCGAGGTGGTCTGGAAGACGTTGCTAGGGTTTTGGGGGAGAAGAGAGTCGGACCGACGGCACAAGCCGGTTCAGATAGTTTGCTCACGAGTCGTGTATTCAAGAAGCTCAAACATGAGCATGTCTACTTCAATGGAGCTATTCCTGAGACATGTCGTGGTGTTTTGTCCGGCTTAGCTGGTATTGAACTTTAGTTTGGTTTGGATAGATATAGCGAAAAGTGAAAAGAAATTAGAGAAAAAAGAAAACTAGAAGAAAAATTTTCAAAGATAATAAATTTTGTATTTTTTTTTAAATTTTTTCCCTAATTTTCTTTTTTCTCTATTTTTGTCTAACTTTAGTAGTTTTAAATTGAAGTCTCTTTGGTTTTTTTAGAATAATTGCAACTCATCCCAAGTTTTAAATTGAGATGACAAGGCTAATCTTTGTTAATTTCTTCCCTGACAACCTTTTTTGTTTCTTCTGCAGTTTGCTTTTTTGGGTCTATATTAGGGAAAAACTTGTGTACTTTGAAGTACTTATTTCTAATTAAATCAATAAATTAGCATATTGTTTATTTCATAATAAATTTTTTTATTAATATTATTAACACATTAAAATTTAGTTGCTGTAATTTGATTGTATAGAAATAAAAAGGACGTGTGTATAAGAAAGAGGACAAAAATCAGTATATAAAGTCTATAACAGGTGCACCTGTGAAACCCAGTCTTGCTAGGTAGGATTGTTCTATATTTCACTGTTTCACCTTGATATATGTTAGATTCTTATTTTAATTGGAATTATTTATTATTGAAAACAATTAAAGAATTAGTGTTTACTATTTAAGCAAAACATGATTTTAGAATTTATAATTTTGACTCAATAAAAAATTTAATTCCTGAATTTTGACTCAATTAAAATTATAAGTATCGAGTTGTGCTTAATTAAAGTATAAAAATTGAGTTTTACAATCAAAATTATGGGATTGAGTTATACTAAGTTAAAATTTAGGAATCGTTTTTACAATCGAGTCAAAACTATAATGATCAGATTAATGTGTAAATGAACATTATGTGATGAGACAAAGCTAGCAATCAGAGGGTGAATATCAGAAATGTGTGTGATTAAATTTAGAAAATAAAACAGGATGAGCATTGACTAAATGTGTGTGCGTGTCTATATTACTATATATAGAGAGAGAGAGGAAGAGAGAGAATCTGGAGGGGGCGAAGCAGTATGAGAGAGTGGAGAGATAAGGAATATAATTAAGATTGGTCGGCCTCTAATGAAAAAGAATATCTTCTGTTGGAAGAATAATGAACTTTGGTCGGCCTCTAATAAAAAATAAACTTTCATGACCATTCATTTTCTTTCTTTCTTTCTTTCTTTTTTGTTGTCAAATTCATTCAGGTTAGGGAACTGGTGCTTTTCTCTATTGTTCTTTGTAATAGCCAACTTTTTAATTTTTTTTCTTTGAATAATTGACTTCTATAAAATAAGAAACATTTTAATATTTTAAAAATTTAAAAAGATAACTTTTTATTTTTTACAATTTTTCAAAAATAAAAAAATTATAAAAAAAAATACAAAACTTGATCGTTTCAAGACTTCAAATAGCCGAAAACAAAAGGGAAAAAAAAATTGAAAGCTAGGAAGTTATAAAGAGCATAAAGAAAGGCACAAGGTTCCTATCCCAATTTATTCACTATGAGTATAACTTCTTTTCACTTTATTTTTTAAGGAAATTCGATTGGTATCACATGTGATCAAACTACAGTAATATCCAGCAAATAAAACAAAATAGAACCAACAAATAAACAAAAATAAATATTTTTTATCTCGGTAATTGATAGATAAACAATAACAGATGATAGATATCAAAATATCCTTCTAACTTAAACTTGAATATTGCTCAATTATTCGAATATTTCAACAAAATTTTTCTAAAAATTTTATGTTCTATTCTGAAAAATTGTTTTTTAAAAAAAAAATCGAATCAAAATCTCATTTTTTTCAAAAAAAAATGTTTCATATCTCTTCAAAAATCTTCAACTTATCCTCAACAAAATTTTAAATTGCCAGTTATGACTACATGTTTGTGAATATAAAATGGTTAAGATATTAATAAAAAAAAAATAATTAAGATATTAAAGATATGATCACATACTTTTTGAATTTTTTTTAAGTTGGCGTTAAAACCTTTATATATAAAAGGAAACGTCCTGGAGAGAAGCCCTCAACCTCGTCTCACTTTCTTCTATATCTTCTCTCTCTCTCTAGAAAATGGCGAGCGTGGAAGGAAGTGACAGTGTTCAAATCGTAGATGTCTGGAGAGACAACATGGAACAAGAGTTCTCGTTGATTCGTGCAGCAAAAAAACAAGTTCCCGTATGTATTCTTGAACACAAAATTCTCGGGATCGCTTTTTACAGAAAGGAGTTATGGAGCATTGTCAGGAAACCTAGGACTCGCCAAACTCATTCAAGTGGGTCTCACGTTGTCTGACGAACAAGGTAACATTCCCATGATCATGAGTTCGACAACGCACGAGGCCAAGCAACGTGTCTGGCAGTTCAACTTCTGCGAGTTCGATCCCAAAAACCGATCCCAAATCTCGAGACATCATCGAGACTCTAATTTACAATGGTATAGATTTTGAGAAGAACAAGAATTGTGGTATCAAATACAGCGATTTTGCAGGGTTTTAATGTCGTCGAGGCTTGTTCAGGACGATAAGGTTCAATGGATTGCCTTTGGTTCGTCTGATTTTGGGTACATGGTGAAGCTGCTTACTGGGAAGAAGAATCTTCCAGAAACAGAACAAGAGTTCTTCAAGATTCTTAAGGATTTTTCCCTGTTTCTTATGATCTGAATTACCTGATAAAATTTACCACCAACCTGCGAGGTGAACTGGAAGACGTGGCTACGGTTTGAGGGAGAAGAGAGTTGGACCGACGGCACAAGCCGGTTCAGATAGTTTGCTAACGAGTCGTGTATTCAATAAGCTCAAGCATCAGCATGTGTACTTCAATGGAGCTATACCTGAGACATGTCGTGGTGTTTTGTCCGGCTTGGCTGGTATTGAACTTTAGTTTGGTTTAGATAGGCGTAGCGAAACTTCAAGAGGTAATAAAATTTTTATTATTTTTAAAAATTAACTCCCCTAATTTTCTATCCTCTCTATTTTTCTCTAACAGTAGTAATTTTAAATTAAAGTCTCTTTTTTTTTTTGTTTTGAATGACAAGACTAATCTTTGTTAATTTCTTCTTTATTTACGATAACTCCTTTGTGTCTCGTGTATTTTTTTTTTTTTTTTTGGGTTTATTTCGGGGAGACTTACATATCTAGATGTGCTTGTTTATTCTATAATAAATTTTTATTACAAATGTTATTAAAACATTAAAATTTGCTTGTCATAATTGGATTGTTTTGAAATATACTCTCTCTGATCCTATTTATAGGTTAGAAAGAGAAGATATTTTTTAGTCTTATATTTATAAGTTACATCATTAAATTTTTATGACAAATTTCTTCATTTACCCTCTACTGAATGTTAGCGAGAGAAAATATATTGTTAAAATATGTATATTTAATAGGAAAAATTTAAAAAATTATTAAACTTCTAGACAGAAATAATGAGTTTTAAAGTTTTTTTGGTTGCAATGAAACATGTTAAAAGTGATTATAAATAGGATAAAAAGAGCATTAAGTATATAGGCTTCTTTTACAAATGGTTAGAATTAATTAATTAATTAATATTCCAATAATTATCGACTGATAGTAGAATAAGGAATTATTGCTAAGATATTGAATAGATATTTTCGAAGATGATGGAATTTCTAGATAATATTAATATATGTTAGAATTAAGGTTCAAATTAAATATAAATCTAATCTATTAATATTTGTGTTAAAATTTTGAATTTTCCATCTATATTATTTAATTATGTGCAAGATAATAGTACACAATTTAAATTTGAATTTTCATGACAAATTTTAAAATAGAATTTAATTAATTTCTTGCCTGTGATATCCCAATTAAATTATCAATTGATTTTTTTATTTTACTTTTATAATTGATTTTTTGATTTTGAAATTAAATATTTATTTTTTTAAAAAAATTTTATTATGATATATTTATAATAATAAAATCCATCTATATATAAAAGTAGGATTTGATTTAAGGTTGTTCCTGTGACCATATAATTTTTGCTTATATAATTTAATTTTTTGAGAGAATGATAAAATGAAATTATTATTCTCTTTGAATTTTAATCTTTCCAAGTTACATATAATTTTAAGAAGATTGTACTGCTCATAGAGTCACTTGCTTTTAAAAGTTTAAAGTTAATGACAAAGGTCTTGATAGGAAGCTTAAAATGCTAAAAGAGGAAATAAAAATTTAAAGATTTTGAAATGAGAATATATGGCTTATTAATACAAATATTTTGAAAGTTTAACTCTTAGCTACTTTTACAAACTTTCTATTGCAATATTACCGGTGTGTAATCAATGCAAATAATAAAAAAATTCTAAAGTAAGATTAATTAATATCTCAACCACTTTTTCCTAATTAATATCTTAGCTAGCTTAAACATTTTATATTAACAACCATGTAGTCTTAGCTGACAATTGAAACATAACCGGATTACAATTCATATTTTTTTTTTATATATCTATCATCGATCTATATTGTTTATCTATCACTTATCGAGGTTAACAATATCTATTATATAGTGTCTTCTATTCTGTTATATAAGTATATAAATAATAATATATTATCGACATTATTTGATATTTTGCTATTAATTTTTTTTGGAATGATATTTTGTTATTAATTTGTTTGTATAGATAACTTATTATGACTTATATCTAGCATGATCATCTCCCACAGGGACGGAGCTACGTTGTACGTTGAGGGAAGGTTCAGCCACTTCATGACGTAGAACACAGGAATTGCAGCAAGGCTTTTAGCTTCCAGGTTCCCCATTCACACACGCACACATATATTATTATATAATTATAGAGACTTGCATGTAAATTGTTGAGCTAGTGGCATTGCAAGGTAATAAGGTATTGCTGATGTGGCACTGTAAGGGTAATATGGTATGCACTTAGCTTGGAATAAGACTACAAATTTTTAACAAGAGTATTGCCTATCATATTTTTTTTATGATTAATATTTATATAAACTCCCTTTGACACTATTTATGATGTAAAAAGAGAATAATTTGTTTACTCATTGTCCTATTTAATTATATGACAATGAGAGAGCATTTGTTTGGTCCTACTTATAAAATACTTCGAAGATTATTTTATCATCTTTATCCTTTCATCCTTATTAAATGTTGGGAAGATTATTACATGTTAAAATATTTTATTTTTTAAAATTAT
>NW_026556223.1:0-39610 GCF_029017545.1 Prosopis cineraria | reverse complement strand
CTATAAATTGATTATTCAATTGACCCAAAAGTACTAAATTAATCATCCAATAACTTTTACTTAATCTTTTTAGGTCCAAAATTATTGTCTTTATACCTCTTAACATTGCTACTAACTTCCACACACTCCATAACAAACTTCCACCCTTTTTAAACTTCCTATCTTAGGTCAAATTAAGCCTATAACCTCATAGCTCAACCGTTAGTCATCAAACTAGTCACAATCCCTCAGTTTAACTCCCTAGAATCTCTTTACTACTATAGGGTAAGAAGACACCCCTTAAAACTCCTGATTCAATTTTTCTATCTCTTAAACTAAGAGAAATTAGTGTAGAATAGGAGCTTAAGGCAACACAAAACTTACTCAGTAAGTGACTAGTCAGAACTGGGTCCAAGTACTCTAAATCTATAAGCCATAGTAGAAATGACCTCTTCCCCCTCTTTCTCATTCTTTTCCCTTTACTCCTCTTCCTTTACACACTGATCCACCTATTATTAATCAAAATTTTGTGCCATACATCACGGGCGTACTCAGCGTATCTTGGCATATGCATAGTGAGTAAAATCTCATTGTTGCTCGCACTTTTCAACTCAAGTCGTGATCCTTCCACTCAATCTTAGTCATTTAACATCCTAACAAGTTAAAATGTTAATTCACCCTTCAAAATCTTGATTATCCAATTAATCTAATAATTTACTAATTTACCCTTATTAGTAATTAGCTTTTGGATAAAGAATTCAAGATGTTACAATTCTCCCTCCTTTTAAGAAGTTTCTCCTAAAAATTCAAAATCACTACATAAACTCATACTTAGAGAACATGTATGGATACTCATGTTGTCATTAGACTCTCAGGTAGCATAATAGAAGTTATACTTTTCCATGATACTTCTATCAACTAAATAGTCTTGTTGAAGCTACTTGTTCTTCACATCAACTATTCATTTTGATTTAGTCTAGTAAGTCCTATTCACTTGAAAATTTACTACCTCTAGTCATACACAATGGGATAGCTTCCCTTAGTACCTCTTGAGTCAAAAAGGTGTAAAACATATTATAAATACCAAAATTACTATGGTGGTAAGGTAATCTTATAGGAAATTTACTTGACCTTATCCAAAATCTCAAAAGGATCTTTAAATCTGAGTTAACTCCTTTACTCTTATTGATTTTCTAGTATCTTTCTTATAAGGTTGATGTAGTGTTGAAATGGGAGCGTCCTAGTTCGGTACTGAGATACATAATTTTTTAGGATTAGCTGGGTATTATTGACGATTTATATAGGGATTTTCCTAGATAGCATCTTCTTTGACTAGGTTGACAAGCAAAGATTAGCCTTATATATGAGATGACCAGTGTGAAGTGGCATTTTAGAAGCTAAAAGAGAAGTTAACCATAGCACCAGTGTTGATTATCCCTAATCTAAGGTTACCTTATGAGGTATACACAGATGTATTATTGAGATGTCTTGGTTGTGTTTTGATGCAAGATGGTCGGGTTGTAGCTTATGCTTCATGACAATTGAGACCACATGAAGAGAATTATCTTGCGCATGACTTAGAACTTGCAGCAGTGGGTTTTGCTCTAAAGATTTGGTGCCATTACCTATATGGTACCTTGTTTACTATGTTTAGCGATCGTAAGAACTTGATGGATTAGAAAGAGCTAAATATGAGGCAGAGGAGATGGATGGAGCTTCTTAAGGACTATAATTTTAATTAAATGAAATACTATCCGAGTAAAGCTAATGTGGTTGCTAATGCATCAAGTTAGAAGAGTTTGCATGTGGCAAGTCTCATGGTTAAGGAGTACATATTAATGGAATCTTTTGTTGAGTCACAATGGGATGCACTACTGAAGCATTTGTTGGTGCTTATTTATGAAAGTCAATAATGATTTCTGGAGAGAATTGAGAATGGCACAACTAGAAGATGAGAGTCTTCTGAGGATGAGATTAGAGAAGAGATTGAAGTGGATCAAGCGTTAATTTTGATTTCAATGATGATGGTTTTGTGGTTTACTAGGGAAAAATTTGTGCGCATGATAATATAGATATGAGCAAAGTCATCTTGAATGAAGCTTATTGTAGTAAGTACATGATCCATTTGGGAGCTACAAAGATGTATTAGGGTATAAGGTGGTATTGGTTATGGCCTGGTATAAAGAAAGATGTTACGAAGTTTGTGACTTAGTGTTTGACCTGTTAGAATGTTAAGATAGAGCACTAGAGACTAGCAGTAATGTTGCAATCATTAGATATTCCTAAGAAGAAATGGGACAACATTTCTATGGATTTCCTAAGTAGGTTACCGAGGGCTCAGTCAAGACATGATGCCATTTAGGTTATAGTCGATAGACTCACTAAATTAACTCATTTTTTAGCTATTTGGATCAATAGTTCTCTGGAAAAGTTGGTAGAGATCTATATTTGAGAAGTAGTGAGGCTATATGGTATGCCAAAGAGTATAGTATTAGATAGAGATCTAAGATTTACTTTCAAGTTTTAGAGAGCTTTGCAGTATGCCATGGCTACTGAGTTAAGATTCAATACAACATATCATCCATAATGGATAGCCAGTTAGAACAGACCATATAGACCCTAAAGGATATGTTGAGAGCTTATGTATTGGGGTTGAAAGGTAGCTGAGATAGCCATCTCCCTTTGGTTGAATTTGCTTATAATAACAGTTACCATTCTAGTATCCAAATGGCACCATGTAAAGCATTGTATAGGTGGAAATATAGGTCACCTCTTTGTTGGATGGAATTGAGTGAGAGAATTATGTTGAAACCCGATGTTGTAGATCAGACAACTTAAAGATCAAGTTGATCAAGAAAAAATTATTGATGGCTCAGAGAAAGCAGAAGAGTTATGCAGATGGGCATAGAAGGTTGTTAGAGTTCCTAGTGGGATACCATGTGTTTCTAAGGGTTATACCAGTAACGAGAATCGAGAGGTCGATTAGAGCTAAGAAATTGACTCCTCGATTCATTTGTTCTTTTGAGATTCTATAGAGAATTGGACCAGTTGCTTACAGGATTGTTTTTGCCACCATAATTGTCTGGTGTGCTGATGATGTATTTCACTTGTTAGAGCTTAAAAAGTACTAGCCTGATCCTTTGCATGTGATAGAATTGGAGAAGATTGAATTCTAGGAGAATTTGACCTTTAAGGCTAAGCCAAAGTGGATTGTAAATGTGAAGGAGGAGAAATTGAGAAATAAGACCATACGATTAGTTAAGATTTTCTAGCAAGACATGGCTCCTGGGGATGCTACTTGGAAAACAGAGGATAGAGTGAGGCAACAATATCCTTACTTGTTTCCTTAGGTAAGTCTTTAAGTGTTTTATAAATTTTGGGGTCAAAATTCTTAAAAGGAGGGGAGAATTGTAACATCTTGAATTTTTTAATCCTGTGATTAGTTGTTAACCGAGGGTAAAGTGGTAACAAGTGTGAGATTAGAGATTTGGATGATTATTTGATAATTTGACTCATGGGGATATTGTATGAATAGGTGCGGGTGGAAGGAGTGCATTTCAGGTTGAAGCAAATACATGTGGTAAGAATAAATCTCACCATGCTATGTGTTGCGGCTTGTGCTGCATGGACTAGAAAATTACTTCTTAAGTCATGAAATTTTAGAGGAGTGAAATTTAGAAACACACGAGAGAAGGAGAAAGGAAGGGCTGAGGAGCTAGGGCAAGCTATTTTAGGCTATTGGAAGGTATTTCTAATCGATAACTTAGCGGGTAAGCTATGTATAACTCTTACCTTCCATCCACATAATTTCTCTAAAAATGAGTTATAGAGAAATTGAATTGGTGGAATCTGAGGGGGTTGATTCTTGCCTAATAGTAATAAAAAAGGTTCTTAAAAGTTAAATTAGAGCTTTAGAACTAGTTTAAAGCTGAATGGTAGAGCTTTGAACCCGCAGGCTCAATTTAGCCTTAGGTTAGAGAGAGAATGGGGCAAAAAATTAGTTTTAGTAAAATAAGACTGGATGAGGTGATGTAAGGTAGTAATTGAGAAGTAATAGACCTAGAATGATAAATAGAAAAGATTTATAGATGAATATAGCCCTAATAAGTAGAAATATGAGTTTTTGATCAAAATGGACTAAATGACTAAAATGTGCTAAATTTGTTCAAATTGGTATATTGGACGTGTGAGTAGAGAAAGGAGGTTTGAGATAAGCTATTGTGATAGTTGAAATCCATGGTTTCTTTAGATCATTAGATTGTATCCAAACCTATCTCATTAGCTAGCTTATGAATTAAGCTTTGTGTGGGTACTTGAATCACTCCGATCAGACATCGTATGTGAAAACAGCGCACGCTAGAAGTTCATCATTTCGCTATCATTTTGATAGCAGAAATGTAACATCCTGAATGTTTAATCTTACATTAATGACTGATTGGGAATGAATTAGTGATTTAATGTGAGAATAGGATTCTGAGTAGTGAAGTGTAGTGTTATTTTAACCTATTGGGATGTTATATGAACAGATACGAGCAAAAGAGTGGAATCTTGAAGTAAACGTGTGAGTATAGTAAGGATTTTCCTCACTGTGCCATGCGTTGCGCGGGGGGGAATGGATGCACTGTGATGCATGGTGCAGAATTTTAATTAATAGGGACATGCCAGCTCATGAAAACAAAAAGGAGAACGGTGAAAGGAGAGGTCTAGCATGGAGAAGAGCAAGGGATGTGCTAAGGCAAGCATAAATAGGAGCAAAGATGGTGTTTCTAACCTGTTACTTATCGGGTAAGTCACATACTGCCTTAACCTCTGATTCTACCCTATTTTTACTTAGTTTTAACTAGTGAGAAATTGAATTTGGGAGTTTTAAGGAGTTGATTTCTTATCCTATAGTAATAAAAAGGTTTTTCGAAACTAAACTAGTACTTCGTGACTGGTTTGAGTTGAAACAATAAAGCTTTAAAGATGTAGGCCAGAATTGCCCTAATCTAGAGAGAGAGTAGTAAGAGAAAATTGCTAGAAAATGTTAAAGCTTGAAATGAGGGGTAATCAGTGGTAAACCGTGTAATCAAATGTGAAATGTGGATTTGATAGTGATTAAGTGTTTAAATGTGATAATTGGCACTTTTGTCAATAGTGAGATTGACTGAATGTTAATTTTATATAGATTCTAGTGAGTGATGAAGTAGATAAGCAGAAAGAGATTTGAGTAAGGGAAGTAACATGAGTAAACCTTTCTAGCAAACAGAAGGGTTAAGGCAACCATATAGTTTATTATGTTTGTTAACTATTGTAACTGTGTAGAAGTAAATACAAATTGATGCATTTGTTGTTTTAAGAGTTTTGTGCATGATTTGTTATTGAAATGGTTTTAGCATGTAGAAGTGTTGTGAAATGAGATTTGTAAGGTTAATTGATTTCAAATGATATATATATATATATATATCTGTGTGTGTTATGACATTACACGTTGTGGCAATGTGAAAGAAAAATATTGGAAATTGTGACAGAGCATGATTATAAGGGGTAGGAATTCACCTAGGATATATAGAGATGTGTGTGTGTGGAGATATGTGAGTGAAAAATCTATATGATGGGCTAACACCATAGGACATCCGGTGCAACAAATATGGGCTGTTACCATAGGTAATCCGGTACAGCATATTATGGGACGGTTAGGAGTTAATGATGCCTTTATCATAAGTGTGTAAAGAGGAAAATCATAGTCCGTAGGTGGGTTAGGTTACCTTCAGCCAGGTGTTTCTACCACCAAAAGTGTGCTCGAGTTAACAAGTGGTTGATTTATGAAAGTCTATGGTTTCATGTCGGGGAGCATTGGAGGTTCGGTGGCTAGATGATCATGCTAGTGTGTATTTGCGTGGAATGACTTTAAAAAGATGATATTTCTTCATAAATTGATATATTCATGATATTACCTTAGTTTTTGATACTTTGGCATAATTATTTGTGGTAATGGACATTAAATGAGCTATGTTGGTTACTAAGATTTTTTATCTCACCCGTGGTTATTTACACTTTTTCAGGCTCTGGTGCTAGTAGATCAAAGGTAAAGGATATCGGTTGAGTTGGCATCTCTCACCCAAGTCTTTGTAAGAATTGATATAATGAATTTGGTTGTCAGTAGTTGTAAATCTTTACAAGTTGCCATAGGATCCAATCATGTGCATCAAGTTGTATTTATGGTATGTTTTGATGAATTTGGATTCCTTAGCCTTTGTATATGTGTAAAAGACGACATGAGTAGATGGGTTAGTGGGTGAAGCTATGTGTGTGAATATGAGATGGTTGAAGAGTATATGTAGTGGTTTAGCCTTGTATGGGATTAAAGAAGTGAAAAATGTGATTTTGGCCCAAAGTGTGAAATGGGCAGTTTACAGGCCAAATATGTGTATGTGTGATATATTGTACATGTGTGTGGTCAATCAGGTATGTATTATCTATTTGGACTTGGTGAAGGCCCAAAAAGTAGTTAATGACAATTGGTTTCAAATTGAGACACTTAAATGGCAAGATTTTGGCAGAGCAGAAAATGGTCATAATGCACTTGAGTGTCCAATTTTTCATAGAGATATTGGATTGAAATGAAACCAGTGTAGTTAGATTTCAAAATAAGGCTCGTGTGGGCACTTGAACCATCTCAATCAGACATCTTATTGTGAAAATGGCACGCATCTGAATTTCGTATCAGAAATTGCCATTTGATAAAAAACTCAGGTGTGTGCGCTGCAACGCATGTACTCAGATGCCATGATGCATGGCACAAAGTGATCAATTGTGGCCTTTGTGCCACATGATGTGGTGCACAGTGCAAAATTGTACTTTGTTTTCTTGTATGCACATGTTTCTTTTAGCATTCTGTACCTGAATCTTGTTACTTCCGCTATATATGTGTTTTGTGTGTTGGATTTTATAACCCCAGTGATCTATAAAACAATTTGAAAATATTTTTATTGGGATCCCAAGGCTTTCAATGTTTTCAAACTAAGTATATTCGAAGTGATTAGATTGATTGTAGTGGAGCATATGGTAATGTCAGTGAGGGTATTACAAGAAATGTGGATAAGTGTGCTATCGCACACGGCATAGAAAGTTTGGGCATGTGGCTTTATGCCATATACCATGGCTCACATACTACATGCTGCGATGCACGGACCAATTCCCAACTTGATTTTGTATTTTAAATGCATACAATTGAAATAGGAATGCTGGTGGGTCATGACCACTACACATTATACAATGTGTAATTGATTCCGATGTGTATTCTCTGATATGGTATGATTTTAGATAGCTTGTGAAATAAGTCTTTGGCTAAAGCTTTTCAAATAATTTCTTTGATTTGTGATTGGTATGTTTATATGGTGATTCTGTTAATCTTCTCCTGTATTGAGTGGATATAAGAGAGGGTTACGCTCCTTACTTCAATCCTCTTCCTTCCCTCTTAGTTTTCTTAAATTTTTAAAAGAGGAAAATTTAGATTTTGATCATAATGGATTAGTTCTTGTAAGCTTTGGTTTCTTGGTCTTAAGGAGATTGTTTTGAGTTTCTATATGATGCTCTAATATTTCAAGTAGGCAATTAGATGAAAAAGGGGTATTTTGGGCAAAAATTAAACCCCAGGGGTTTGGATTTTTGTTCAATGGTTTGAGCCTATTTATTTGGTTATAATTGTGCTATTTGAATCCAATAAGATTTAAATTAGCTTTGGTTTTTATTATAATGGCTAATTATGAAAGTTGATAATGCTAAGTGAAGGTTTTTGGTTGATAAAAATTGTATGGTTTAGAAATTGGCTTAATGATGGCTAATACATGATTTTGGTGGTTAAGTGGTATTATGACAATGGTTGGTTTAATATATGGATCATTGGGATGGATTATAGCTCATTGACCTAAGTTGTGTAAGTTATAGTCTTCTTTTATGTTATCTACTATGATAAGTAATATGGATCACTTATATATTGTAGGGAATTATTAGTGGAATTTAATTGGAGGATAAAGAATAAGCCAAGTCTTATTTTTGTACAAGGGAAAACCCTTTTGATACGAAAGGTTGAGGGGAACAAGGCAATTTATATTTCTTATTGCTTTATTTAGCTGTTTTTGGATAAATAATACTAACTATTATGCATTACATGTTGTTAATGATTAAATGCAATTAAATGTGTTTTATAAGGGTTTATGGGGTATTACTTTAATAATAATGCTATTATGTTTTTATTTGTTTAAGAATAATATTCTTTATGGAAACAAAATTTGTTAACATGCATTGTGATTATAGAGACTAGAGGTTGTACTTAAGGAAGTGTAATTAGGTTAGGTACCTTAGATAGATTAAGGAACTACTTAAGGGAGGAATGATATATGTTATCCTACCTTAGAATGTTAAAGTAGTCAATACTCAGGAAAAGTAGATAAAAGTAGAAGGCATGATCTTGGTGGAAGTTCACTAATGGGGAGGTGTAGACTTGTACTATTCTATGGCACATTAGTAATACTTAGTGTTGCCTTATTTATTTGTGGGCTCAATACACTAAAGTGGTTAGCAATTGAGTGTTCGACACTTTTCAATGGGAGAAGGAATCCAACATGTGAAGTGTGAGGTTGAGTGCCTAGGCCAAGGTAGCCCTTACATGGAGAGTAAGTTAGGTTAGCTCTAGGAGATAGTTAGCTTTGACTGCTCAGGATTCATGTCGAACGGGCACAAGCAGTTCGGTGGATTAGATCATGCCTTAGATTATGTTTTGTGCCTATGGAGATACAAGTAGGTGTAAGGTTTACATGTGAGCTAAAAGTGCTAGGGGCCATTCCATTGGTCAAGAAAGGTTACATTCAACTATGACTTATTTTATAATAATAAATATAGATTTCTCTCTATACTAAGACTATGGTTATCTCACCCCTTTCTTTAAAATATTTACAAGTCCAGGCGAATAATTCAGTGGTGGACGGGGAAAAAGCCGGGCTAGGTTTTTGCTTGTAAATTATAAATAATTGCAACCCTGTGTGTGTGTGTGTATGTGTGACTATGTATGAATTTTTGTTTGCTCATAGACTTGTGATTAGAAAACTTGATTATAGTGTGTGATTTTAATGGATTCATTTAGTAGACTAAGTTTTTACTACAAAAAATGTTTATTTTAGTATATATATGAATATATGTGATTATGTCAGCAAAAGCAAAGTGGTTACATTGCGAATTATGTGCTATGAGCAAACATATACTATGGATAGAGAGAGTAGGTACATGGGCCTCATGGGGATCTTTGAGCTAAGTGAAAATGTTTAGCACGTGCATTTACATGAGTATATGGTGTTTGAAATGATTTTTGGCCACTCTTATGTGATTTGTGCATTTTGGGGGTTTAGGGTCCATTTTGAGAAATGACACCCGTGGAGTCAAATTTTGACATATGAGAGTTTTCTATCATTTATTTTCTCTATAGGTACTTCTAGTTTTATTTGATGTGTCCAAAGTGTTCTTACAAGTTTGTGACCATTAGGATAAGATTTGGACAATTTTGAAAATGGTTTTTACTAAAAAGCTGTACTTTTGCGTCCAGGTGTTCAAATCTCAATCTAATTGTTGGATTTCTCTAAGATTTGGGTTACAAGTAAAATTATTTATAAGGTTCATATGTGCTTTAGAATCACCTCAATTGGATGTCGGATGGAGAAAAATTGTACACTCCAGAAGTTTGTTTAAAGGTGCTGCCATGACAGCAACAACAACTGAGTTGCAACGCGCGTAAATTTCAATCTATCAATTGGATCTTTTTAAATTTTGTTCGCTAGTAATGATCTTTGAAAGTGACATGTGGGATCTAAAATTGCTCCGATCTAAGGTTGGATAGTGAAATAGTGTACTATGAAATTTGGTTCAAAGGTGTTGTCATGACAGTAACACGATCCAAATTATAGCATGTCTAGATTTTAATTCAATTGTTGGATCTTTTTGAAATTTGGCATGCTATTATTACTTATTAAAAGTGACATGTGAGCTCTATAATCACTTCGATCGGAGGCTAGATGGTGAAATGGCACCTTTCATAAGTTTTCCCTAGAGGGTCGTCATGATAGCAAAAATTAATGCTACCATATATAACATCCTTGATTTTAAACTAATTAATTGAGCCCAATTAGATTAATTAAGTGTATTAGCAAGGTGTGTGGCTAGAGAGGCCTAATAGGTGTGTTTGGTTTCAATTTCAGAAGGAGAATTGGGCCACTCGAGAATGAGAAGAGGAAGAAATTTGAAGGGCAGGATTTGTACCATGCACTATAGCTTGTGGATCAAGCATCATAGCGCACGCATGCTAAAACACCTGAGAAGCCCCCTCTGTGCCATGTGCCGCGATGCATAGACACTTATTAGCACCATTCTAGCTTCTTCAAAGCTTGGGAGTGAGTATTTGAGGGGTGAAACCTTTGACCTCTTAAAAGTTTAAGGTAACCGAGGAAATTCTATCTTGTACTTTTGTGTGTTAATTAGTTATTGATCAATATTTGATAATTGAATTGTGTGAGATTTTATTAAAATGAAAATATGGCTTGTTTTGTTTGAAGAGCCTACTATTGAAGTGGTGATTTAATATAGTTCCATGATTTTGAAATTTTAGAGTTCAATGATTTCCAATGAGTGAGGTACAATGATTATGAAAACATGGAGTGCAATGATTTATTTAATTAGGAGTTCAATGATATGAATTATGAGTTAAATGATTGATTGATATAGGAGTCCAATGATGTTGTGTTTGCTGGAATACAATGATTTCTTGTCAATGAGGTTTTATGAGTATATGTATTGTAAGGAGTTCAATGATTGGCAAAATGGTGGAGTTCAATGAAATTGGTTATATAGAGTTCAATGAAAAATAAAGTTAAAGAGTTCAATGAATATGAGGAGTTAAATGATTAAACAGTATCTGCTGATGTGATTTTTGTGTATGATGATGTGTTTGTGCATGCCTTGAAATGTCACATAATATATGCATTGCATGATCATAAAATGCAGGAGTTCACCTAGGAAGAGGAGAAGAGAATTAAATACACGTGGTAGGGCTCCCATTTGAGTTGATGGCTTGCTCGGATTGTTTATATACTGATTGTTCCACTTGTTTAAGGAGGGACTACCCCACTGGTTTAACGAGGGACTCAAACCTAGTTAACTATCTACTAGTTTAATGAGGAAGCTAGTTTAGGGAGTATGACACCCCATCGTGTGAGAAAATGGGAGAAACCATGTTTCATAAGTATGATGGGTAAACCTTAGCAGGGTAATCCCCTCACAAGTGTTTAGGCTAGGAAAGTCTCAGATTATAGACTATCCCAGTGTACTATACCCTAATGATGGATATCACAAATTGAGTCTTAATCCCTTTCGAGTATATGCCATTTGATTGTGTGACAAACTCTCTTTTATATGGAAGTTGTTAAAAAGCATTATTTCATGAGTATTGTGCTATTATCCTTGGAAATGTGGAATGATGCTCTTGAATGTTTTATATTGGAAATTGATTATACTTGCTACTTACATTTGAATTAATTGATATGCATTGGTATAAGTTAGTTGAACATTAGTTACTGAGTAGTTGTACTTACCCCACTATCTTCAATATTACAGGGAATAGCTCAAGAGGATTGGATAGAGCGAAACACCGAGAGGCTTAGGACTATGTTCCTATTTAGTAGGCCTCTTTATTTTTAAGTAATTATGTATATCTGACAATTGAAATTGCCAACTAGGATTAGTCCATTTTTGGTTCTTACTTGCATTATGTGTTTTGTGAGTTGTAAGTGTATTTTGGGCCCTAGGGATTGAGTTCAAGATATGTGATATTTGTGATAGAGCCAAAATACTAATAAAAGTAAGAGTTGAGCTTATTATGTGTTGATTATGGATTACTTGATGAAAAGGTGATTAAACTTTCCCTTTTATATTTTTAAGAATTAAGGAGTTGAGTATCAAAAATGTGAATTGTAAGTGTTTGATATGATGTGGTGTGTTGCACAAGTGAGTTTCAATGCATTACATATAGTCTAAGTGGTGTCAATGGCTTTTGGCTTATGGTAAATGAGTTGGACATTTAGTTTTGAGAAAAATGTTGAAAAAGTACGAGTTTGGAAAAGAGTGTTCAAATTTTGATTGTGTAATAATTTGATTATAAGACTAAAGCCATTAGTTAGAGTTTGGAAAGAGTTTTCTATAGACACCTAGTTCACGTCAGACGGAGAAATGAAGCACGTCAGAAGTTTCCCTAGAAACTATCATTTGACAGTAGAAGGTTGTCATGATACATGCAATGTGTCACGACGCTTGGCATAGAGGCGAACATGCTGTAGCACATGTTCAACAAGCTGTGGCACACGCCACAAATTTTTGTAGAATTATTTTGTTTTCAAATTCTTTTACAAATAAACTCATGTTTAAAATGATCCCATACTTCTACATAATTTGTGAAATTTAATTCATTTCTTTCAAAGATCATTAGGAATGATTTTAGTTTTGAAAACTTAAGGTCTTAACTTTTCCACCCATTTGCAATTTGGTAGTTAATTATCTAAATCCAATCTCTTTATTAATTGAAATTAGAGTTAACCAGGGTTAGAAGAAAGAGGATATTATACCATAACAGTAATTAATTGTCCACGTTTGCTTAGTTTGTTTTCCATGCACTATATATATATATATATATTAAATATTTAGACTTTTTAAAAGGTTTTAAACGTATGATTTTCTATTATGTAATTTGTTTATTAATTTAAAGGGTTTGTTTTCTAAGTTGATTTTAGGACCATTTCCTTAACCATACTTAGGTTATTTGACTTGGGTGATTTTGGGATAATACTAGGGGCAAATGTTACAAAATGCATATACATATTGGCTCGAGTGCACCTTTAGTGGCAAAATCATCTAGCCAAAGGTATCCTATCTCACATTTGGATTATGGTTTCCCCTTGTCGCACAAAATTCAGGATGTTGTTACTCCAACACCGCATCGCACTGATGCTAAGGAGTGTAAATCTCTAACATTGTACCCCACATGGCATTAAAGAGATAATCTCTAACATCACACCTTACTACGTGGCGCGACGAGTCGCTTATACTCCAAATAGCTAAGTTAATACTAATATAGTATTAGTGGCAACCTAGGTCATTTTTCACTAAGGAAGCTAACTAAGGTTAATTAAGGCTAACTAATAAACTACACTAACCAAGGATTGATTGATTTTAACTAATTAAATTAATTGGATATATTTAATTAAAAACCTACTTAACTAATAGAATAGAAATGTCAGTGTTTAAACCTTTCTAAACTAGAGTCCTAAGAGTTATAGGATGCTAGACTCCTTATTTGCTCTTTGTTTGCATAAGTGTGCCTTCTTAACCAATACAATTAACCAAATCCTTACACAATTTTATACGAGTCTCTAATTAATTCCTTAGCGAGGTGCAAAGTGAACAAAAATTTCCCTTAGTTCCCTTATGTGTAATCCGGCCTAGAGTATGTCTGGTGCACAATTTTGCACACAAGACAATTTATCAAACACTAATCAAATATATTTATGCATAGCCAATGTAAGACACATTCAACACACATAAAACATATATTAATGAGTTTTAATGTATTGGAGAGAATTTCTAGCAAGTACACAATAGAGAATCAAGTGGAAAAACAATGCACCTTCAAGTTAAATACTAATTTTGGTCAATAAAAACAATCTATAACATTACTCCTAATTTTAAGAACAAGATTAGATCAACTTAGGTTTAATGAAAAGTGACCGTAACCCTTAACCTTCCTTGAGACACTTCAAGACTCCTTTAGCATCCTTCCCTCTTAAAATGCCTTATAGATTTAGTCTCTAGTTATCTTGGAAGCCACTTGAGCTCAATTCGTCCACCATGGTTGAACCATACTCATGAGCACCTTGAGGATTTTGAAGCCAAACCAAGAAAATGAAGTTTAGGGTTTGAAGAGTGAGATTAAAGAAGAAAAATGATAGTCGGATTAAAATTTTTGATAGTTAGATTAAGGATATGGAGGAGAGAAGGTGAGATAGAGATGAAGAATATGAAGAACAATGGAAAGAAAATGAAGAAGGGTGGAGGCTGGAAAAATGAGAGTGAATAGAGGTGGAATGAATGTTGAAAATAAAATTAGGATAGTTTGATTTAATTCAATGGTGAATGGGCCCAACTCTTGTGTTTAGTAAACTGGATAAAATGGATAAAAGAGGCTAGAGACGTGCTATATAGCCTAAAAATTGTAAGCCCACATATTCACAAAAAATGACCTAGCCTAAGTGTAAGGAAAACAAGTCAAACTGAAACTTTGACTTTCCAAAACAGTCAACTTGTAAAATTAATTATTCTTAATCTAAGATGAATTTGAGAAATATAATTCAGCCATTGTTCTTTTGGATTAAAAATGCATCTTGACAAATTTTCTCAAACATTTTCTCAAAAGTCCAATTTTATAACCAAAATGCCCCTAATGTACTTCTACATTTAGGCAATTTTTCACAATCAATGCAATAAGTGTATAATTTGGATAAATATAATATGATTTTTGGTCAATAATAATAAGGAAAAGTGTGTAGTGAATTTGATTTATCACTAGGCACTAAGGAGATAAATGTCATATGGACTTTTACTACTCCTTTTATGGGTGAACTCCTACCCTTTATCATGATTATGCTCACTCTTCTCATAAGTATCATATACCAATATCCAAACCATAATTTACTCATATAAAGAAACTTTCATAAATTCATTGTTTTAAAAAATCATTTCCCATGCACAATATCCTCATTTCGCAATATGCAATACTTCCAAACACATGTATACAAAATTACACAATCACTCAAAAACAGTCAAGCACTTAATTAAATAGAATGAATTATTCAGTTACCTCAACCTTTTGTTACAAAAAGGGTTACCTTTGGTTTAATTTGTGCTCCACAAGGTCCACTCTTGTATCCATACTCAAGAAATACTTAATCTACATGATTAAGTGCTAATAATTAATTATCACTCTAATTAAACCCTTTAATCCATAAATTTTGAGTACTCACTATACCTAAAACCCCATTTTAACACCATTAACACTTCCAACACACTCCATTAATTTCATTTAATAGCCAAACACACTAATAACACCAATCCTTAACCCACATTATTTCAAAACTCCTAAATTTTACTTAGGGTTCATCCAAGTCCTAACCAAAATTTTAAATCACTACAAAACCTATAAACTTAGGTTTAGAAGCTTGATTAACTCCCTAAGACCTTAACTTAGCAAATGGGTTAGCTTAAGACCTAAGGAGAGATGAAAACAACATCTAAACTTGACCTATCACTTCAAAAATTTGTATATGGGAGAGGAGAGGAAAAATAGAGCTTACCCAATGATAACCCAACCATGTATTGCCTTCAGAGTGCTCACAAGATAAAGCCTTAGAACCTATGAGCTCCCCTTTTATCACTTCCCACATTTCTCCTCTTTTCTCTTTTGAAATCATATGCAACTCATATTTGATTTAAATCAAAAACTAGTTGTGTGCAGCAGCATAAGGTGCGTGCACTGCAACACATGGCACAACAAATGCCATATGCCATTTGGGCCACCTACTCGAGCTTGATTGACCTATACACCATTTTAGCTCCATTCCAAAGCTATCTAAAAACCTTATTAGTGTCCCAAAACATTATTAATTTATAGATTACTAATTTTGACTAAATTATTCTTGTTAAACACTTAAAATTCAAAATTTACAACTCAAGATGTTATAATTCTCCCCTCTTTTTAGAAATTTTATCCTCGAAATTCAAAATCTCTTACAACCACATACCTAGAAGAACAAATAAGGGTATAGATGTTTCATCTTGCCTTTAGTTTTCCAAGTTGCATTACAAGAGTCATGCCCTTCTATAAGACTTTAACCAAATGGATGCTCACTGTAACATCTGAAAATTTCAAATTTAAAAAAATTGATTAATTAAGGGATAAATTAGTTAAAAATATAATTAATTTATTTAATTATGTTTGTGGGTTGCTAATTGAATTTTTGGGTCATATTTGGCTCTAAATTGAGATAGGATGAAAGTCGGATCAAGTCGGGTGGCATCAAGGGGAGTAAAATCAATATTTTGCTCACTGTATCATGAGTCGTGGCTTGCGTGGTGTGCGCTGTAGCACATGGCATAGCAGACAACTTGAAATTTCAAAAATAATCAAAAAAAATTAAATTTTATGGTAGGAAACCTAGAGCACGAAGGGGGCAACTTTGAGCACTGCTAAGGCATATTTTGGTAGGATTTTAAAGACAATTGAGCCTTCAAACTCTTGAGTAATTTTTCTTCCCTTCTCCTCTACCTTTTCATCTCATTTTCTATAAGATTTGGATGAGGGAGAATTTGGTCTGATTGGATTAAGCCATGATTCAATGTTTTGAAGGTTTCTATTGACTCTAAAGGTTTAATTTAGGTGTATTGATCTTGGATATGTGGTAATAGGAAGCTACTTTCTTGTTTGGTGAATTTTGGATCAAGCCCTAACTTGATCATGGGATTTTGAAGTGTGATAAGTTGAGATATTGAGTTTTACGTTGTGATAGAGCAGAAGAAGGCTTAAAGGGATTGTGTGAACAAATTCTAATCTTAACAAGCCTCTTTGTTGAGAATATGAGTGAGAAGTGGGAGAATTGGGAGGTTATTATTAGCTAATAGTGCTTGTGTTAATTGAAAATTAACATATAGTACTTGTTGATATAGATTGTGGAGTAGGAAGACTTACCTTAACACAAGAAGAGAATTAGTACCACAGGTAACCCATCTAGTAATAAAAGGATTGAGGTAATAAGATAACTTGCATTATTTATTACCTTATATAAGTTATTCTCAAGTTGCTTTTCTATGAATTGTTGAGTATATATGTATAAATTCTTTAAAGGTTAACTATTTTAGAAAATGAGTGGAGTATTACTTTATGAAATTCTATATTTTTAAAGTAAATAGTAAGATTTTGTTATATTTGTTTAGAAAGTTGTTTATGCATAGTCAAGTGGAGATATGTAGTGAAATGTGGCATATTAGAGGGTGAGAGGTCACCCTAGTGGAGATAGTGAAGATTAAGTCCATGTGGCATTGCTGGCACCTCGGGACGCCAGGTGCAGCATTTACTCTCCTTAGTGCCCGAAAATGGGTGCGGTGTTGGAGACTTACTCTCCTTAGTACCTAAAAGGGTGTGGAGTTGGAGACTATGCTCCTTAGCATCCGTAGGATGCAGTGTTGGAGTAAAGACACCCTAATTACTTGTAATAGGAGGAACCAGTAGTCCAGAAGTGGTTTAGGACACCTTGGCCGGGTAGTCCTACCATGGATAGTGAGCTTGGGAGCCATACATGTAGTTTGGTTCTGTGAAATAGCCTACTAGTTCGGTCGGGAGTATTGGAGGATCGGATGGTTAAAGATCATGCATGCAATTTGTGGTGATCTTATATGATGTGATTATGTTACTTATTTTAATGCTTATTTATAACTTGGCTTGTTAATCAATAATGTAGATTATCTTAGTTACTGAGATTTTTTTCTCACCCCGTGGTTATCATTTTATAGGTTCTACCAGTGAGACTGAGCCAGGGAGGGAATCGGGCAAGGGCTAGCATACTTGCTACATTCTAATTGTAAAGCCCGATTTTAATTTAAGTCGTGTACATAAACTTGTTATATGATATTACATGTTGCCAACTAGGAATGCATATCATTTTAATTGGTTGCACTTGTTTCATACCATGTTGTTGTGTATTTTAGCCCTATATTGTATACGATGTGAATATATGGGAATTTTTGTAGTGATAGGCTAAAATACTAATACAAGTATAAGGAATGTTTTATCTATGTGGTGACAAGGTATATGTAATGTATTATGTGGCAATAGAGGCCAAATAGCATATATAATGTTGATTTGGTATTTTGGCCATATTGGGCAAAATGGCCATTGAGTGGCCAAATTTTATGTTTGGTATGTTTTTGTGTGTTTGAATATTTACTCAAGTGTATTTTGGTCTATTGGACTTTATTCATGCCTCACAATGAGTTAATGGTTTAAGTTATGAGTTTTGGGTACTTGGATGCTTGAAAATCTCTTTAAAAACTTACTTTTGCATCATAGTGTCTAAAATTCTTATACGGTGTTGGATTGTAATCAAAATTATACCATTAGTTAGCTTATTGAATAAGCTTCGCGTGAGCACTTGAATTACTCCAATCGGATATCGGATGCAAAAATAGCAAATGTTTGAAATTTGTCTAGAAAAGCTGTCATGACAGCAATGCTATCATGGACACGTGCGCCGCGGCGCATTTTGCGCAAGCTGCGGTGCACGATACAGTGAGCGAACTTGGCTTTCTGTGCCACATGCTGCAGCACATAGACCAAAACACTCAAAAATGACATTTTTTGCCCTATTTTGAAGTGTTTTACTTCCTAAAACTTTTCCATGCTTCCAATACCTTTATAAATCATTAAGTTTGAGCTCAAACTATCAATCAAAAGGGTTTTTATAGGATCCCAGATATTCCTCAATTATTTTTAAAAGATTATTAGTTTTAACCCTTATATATATAATGTGAGATTAGGAGCAAATCCTTACTCCTAATTATAATTGTTTGTTATGATTGTGTGGTGAATTTTGATAATGTCAAGGTGGACATTACACTCACATTTTTATTTCACTAGTTAATTAATCTTTTAATTAAATATTTCCATTTAGTTTAATTAGTTAAAATCAGTCAAATCTTGGTTAGTTTAGTTGATTAGTTTAGCCTTAATTAACCTTATTTAGCCTCCATAGTAAAAGATGACCTAGGTTACCACTAGTGCTATATTATGTTAACTTAGCTATTTGTAAGCGACATACATTTCCAAAGTGCGCCTCTTTCACGTCAAAAGTCTATCAATATGTTTCAAGTGCCTACATAAAACTTATTTGATAAGCTATATAATGAGACAAGTTAGGACATGATCTAACAATCCAATCTTAGTTTAGACACCTAAGTGCAAAAAGTTATTTGCCGTAAAAATTTAAGTACCCAACGTGTCCAAACTTCCTACATTATCACATTAGACCACTTTGGGCCTTGAAACAAGTTGACTGATTATACCTGATTGAGCAATAATATCAACACAATTACATATACATTCATATTTAGCCATCAAATTTCCCTTTTCACATACTACAACTTGTATTCTGAATTTCACAAATATATATAATTCCTAGCCAAACTCCATATATTCACAACTTTTATACACACATATTCACATGTAACACAATCTTAGAACCCAATTCATATTTCACCACCTATCACCCATTATCACACATACTGGGCTAAAGTTCACAAAATCACTACACATCACATCAAAACATGCTTATGCATTCTATGACAACTTAAATCACTTACATCAATAATATGGCAAATTCATTACACAAACTCTAATGGTGTGGCTGTAGTCCCATTATTCCTATCCCAAGTCATTCCTTTTACCTTGCTTACTATCAGGACCTGTAAAAAATTGTAACCACAGGAGAGATAAATATCTTAGTAGCAAACTAACTTACTGTTATCAATTAACAAGCATAACTATAAATAATTAAAACTTACTTATACATAGGTATAGCCATATAAACATAAGTTTCTTTTCATAAAACTATTTTCACACTAACTTATTTTCACAAGCTTGGTCATCTACTATTCAATCTTCCATATCACCCCGACTAAAATTATAGGCTCTATTAGGCCAATCACACACTTATCAACCCGAGCACACCTTTAATAGTAGAATCACCTGGCCAAAGGTGTCATGTCCCACTTTCAGACAATATTTTCCCCCTATCACACAAGATCAGGGCGTCGTTACTCTAACACAACATCACATCAATGATAAGGAGCACAAATCTCCAACATCGTACCTACGTGGGCACTAAGAATATAATTATCTAACACTATACCTATACAAGCACTAAGAAGAAGGAATTCTCCAATATCATACCTTGTTGGATGCTAAGGAGTATAAATGTCATATAAACTTCTACTACTTCTCCCTATGGGTGAACTCCCACCCCTTATCATGATCATGCTCACATACAAACCACATGTTTGTACTCTGATCTATATACATACTTAATCATATATATTTTTTGAATTCATTTTCCTTAAAACCATTTTCATGCATAAAACACTAGCTTCACAAACATGCACAAATTTAAAACAAATACAAGTAGTAAAATAATTACTCACATGCAATTAAGCTATATAATCAAATAGCATAAGTTATTTAATTATCTCAACCCTTTTATCATTAGAAAGGTTATTCATGGATTTTCTCTAATCACTTAGCGTCACCACACACTTCCTTTACTTCAACACACACATATGTGGTATCAATTTACACAAATTAACACTATTAGTCAATTCACCAATTGACCACAAGTACTAATTATAACTATTAATCATAATTAATTGTTCATTTCCTTTCTCTTGACCAATCTAAGTCTCAACTACCCCATTTAACTCTTATATCACTTTCACAAGCTTTAATACACTCGACACAAATTTTCACCCCTTTTTAACCATCCATTTATGGCTAATTTAAGCTTATAACCTCAAAGCTTTATTGATAATTCCTAAACTAATCACAAAACCTTATTTCGATTCCTAAGAACCTTTTTATTACCAAAGGATAAGAAATCAACCCCTTAAAACTTCCTAATTTAATTTCTATATAACTTAAACAAAGAGAAATTAGGGTAGAATCAGAGCTAAAGGTGGTACAAAACTTATCTTGCAAGCAACAAGTCAGAAATATTTCCCAAGCTCCCCAAACTTGTTACCCTAGTAGAGGTAGCTCCTCTCCTTCTCTCCTTTCATGTTTATCCTCTCTCTTCCCTATGAATTTTGAGTTTGTCTATGCATAAACTTATCCCTTTTTCTATGTCATGTGTCGTGGTGCATGCAGTGTCAGCCTTGGTATATGGCATAGTGAAAAAATTTCTCACCATGCTCGCACAATTTGCTCCATAATGCTATTCTTCCACTCAATCCTATTCATTCAACATCCCAACAAGTGAAAATATCAATTTATCATCCAAAATCCTAACCACACACTAATTTACTAATTTAACCCTAATTAGCAATTATTTTTTGAATTAAAAATTCAGGATGTTACAAACAAAGTCCTAATAACTAAAATAATCTAAATCTATCTATTAACAAGTAAAACTATGAACAAGTAAATAAAACATTATTATTACCAATCACATAGTAATATATATCCATGTTCATAAATAACCATAATTGTATAAATTGATCCGAGCTCACCTTCGATGGTAGAACCACCTGGCCAAAGGTGTTATGTCCTACTTTCGAACTATAAATTTCCCTTATCACACACACAATATTAGGCTATTGTTATTCCAACATTGCATCATGCAAATCCTAAGGCACATAATCACTAACACTATACTCCCTTAGGGCACTAAGGAGAATATATCAATAATGATATATAGATTTTCACACTACTTCACCTAGGGTGAACTCTTACCTTTTATCATAATCATAGCTTTACACACATATACATATGTTCCATGAAATTACCATACTAATTTTAATTATATTTCATACTCAATTAATCTTTAAAACTACTAGAGTAATGAAAACATTCTACATTCCAAATAATTTTTCACTTATCAATTCTCAATTATATAATTTTTAAATTGCACATGTAATATTATATTTACTTCTAAAGTGATCCTATACGCTATAGGACCTACCCTACTTAGAATATGGTATGGTCCCATATATTGAGGCGATAACTTCAATGCTCATATGGATCTCTCAATTCAAGTCAGTGGAGAAACTCTAAGAAACACATGGTCTCCAACTTCAAATTCTAATGGCCGACGTCCTTATCAGCATAACTCTTTTGATGGTTCTATGCAGTAAGAAGCTTCTACCAAATAACTCTAATCTCTTCTGTGATTTAGTCTACAATATTTAGACGAATCACACTTCTCTCACTCAACTCAACCCACTATAAAGGATATCTATACTTTCTCCTATATAATGCCTCGTATGGTGCCATTTGAATACTCGAATGAAAGCTGTTATTGTAAGTGAACTCAACCAAAGGAAAATGGCTATCCCAGCTGCCTTTTTATTTAAGGGCACATGATCGAAATATGTCCTCCAAAGTCTATATCGTGCATTCATTCTGCCCATCAATTTGTGGGTGATAAGAGGTACTAAACTCAACTCAATACCCATAGCCCTCTGCAATGCTCCCCATAACCTTGAAGTAAATTGAGGATCTTGATTTGAGACTATGTCCTTAGGCATACCATGCAATCTTACCACCTCTTTCACATATACCTTTAAGTACTTTCCCACATCATGGGTGGTCTTAACAGGTAAGAAGTATGCTAACTTCATTAACTGATCTACAATAACCCACATAGAGTCACATCCGAACTGAATCCTCAATAGACCAGACACATAGTCTATTGAGATACTATCCCATTTTCATTGTGAAATTTCTAAAGGTTGTAAGGTACCAGCCAGTCTCTGATGCTCAATCTTCACTTTTTGACACATAAGACACCGACTCATAAACTCTATAATATCTCTCTTCATACCTTACTACTACCAATGCTTCTTCATGTTGTGATACATCTTAGTCACTCTAGGATGCATTGTATACTTGCTTCGGTGAGCTTCTCCTAGAAGTCTCTTTCTAACTCCTTCATCTACAGGTACACAAATTCTATCCTTGTACAAGATGAACCCATCATCATTGAATCAGAAAAAGTGGTATGAACCTCTTCTATGTCCTCTCGAATATTTGACAAGAACTTGTCTTTCAACTAAGTTTCTCGTATTTCTTTCCAAAATTCATTAGAAATGATGGTTGAGTGAACTACATTCAATGAATACTCCAATACCTTAAGCAGTATCCTTAACAAAGACAACATCAACTGGTGTTCCTGAACCATCAACCTAGCCACATGTAATGATTTATGACTCAAAGCATTTGCCATGACATTGACTTTCCCTGGATAGTACTTAAAATTAAAGTTATAATCTTTCAAGAATTCCATCTATTGTTTTTGCTATATGTTAAGCTCTTTTTGATCCACAAGATATTTCAAACTCTTGTGATCACTGCACACATTAAACTCCATAGAAATAATGTTGCCAAATTTTAAGCACAAAAACCATATCTGCAAACTCCAGATCATGCATCAGATAACTCTCCTTGTGAGGTCGTAACTGTCTAGACGCATATGCCACTACTTGGTCTTCTTGCATTAACATGCACCCCATACCTTTCAAAGAAGCATCCCTATAAACCTCATAAGATAATCGGTGATTAGGAATAATCAACATGAGTGTCGAGGTCAACTTTTCCTTAAGCTTCATAAAAGAAATTTCACACTGATCATCGTAAATGAAAGGCTAATATTTTCTTATTATTCGAGTTAAAGGGATAGCAATTTGTGAAACTCCCTGAATGAGTCTTTAATAATACCCAACCAAACCTAGAAAACTTCACACTTTAGTAACTAAACTTGGCTGTTCCCATTGCAACACCTCATCCACCTTTTGAGGATCCACTAAAATTCCCTTAGTTGACACCACATGTTCAAGAAATATTACCTCCTATAGCCAAAATTCACATATACTCAACTTGGCATACAAGTAGTTATCCCTCAAAATCTTTAGCATGGTCCTCAAGGTCTCGCTTACTCTTCCTCATCCTTAGAATACATCAATATGTTGTCCAAGAATACAATAACAAACTAATCTAAGAAGGGACAAAATATATGATTCATATGGTTTATGAAAATTACAGGTGCATTTGTCAACAAAACGGCATCACCAAGAACTCAAAATGACCGTATTGTGTATGAAATGCTGTCTTAGGCACATCCTCTGCATTTACTCTTAACTAATGATACCCAGATCACAAATCGATCTTAGAAAACACTAAATCACCTACCAGCTGACCTAATAAATCATTTATCCTTAAAAGTAGGTATTTGTTATTTATTGTCACCTTGATCAAATTCCTATAGTCAATACATAATCACAGGTTGCCATCCTTCTTCTTAACAAATAATACTGGCAAACCCCATAGCAACATGCTAGGGCATATAAAGCCCTTTTCTAACAACTCCTTTAGTTGTTTCTTAATTCGTAGTGTAAAAAGCTATTTTTTCTTTCAAAACTTGCACCCTAAATGATTAATTCTCAATCCTTGTCCCATTAGACCACTTCGGGCCTTGAATGTCTAGAAGGACTATATACACCTGATTAATACTTCTAATCACATACATTACATCAATTACTCAATTTGACCTCTCAATGCCACATTAAACAATTGTGGACTTATATGAGGAATACACAAACAATCATATATAAACATAGACTTGTTCCATTTTCAACCATTCGACTCTCACATATGGGGCTCCCCTTCACCATATGGTCAGGAATCATAAATATACTTGACTCTATCAAATAGGGCTTGGCCTCACCGCCTGTGCCAAGTTCTCACATATACATATAATTTAACATAACAATTCACATATATACTAGTGGAATAAGTTACATAATAATATACACTTGCTTGATTGGCATCTAGGCCTACCCATATACCACTATTGTGGTACCCTTGGCAAGATGCATTATCATATAGTCAAGCAAGTATTCAAACACAATTCATATATGCATACACTTATACATCCTAGTTGGCAACTCAAAATTCTAAATACAACTTTATACATACATTATACACAATCAGTAGTCATACCACTACTAAGTGAGGCTACTCTTTCCTCACTTCCTTTCCTGGCCTTCTCATGCTCTTGTCACCTGTATATAAAAGTAATTAAGTGAGATATACGTTAGTAACTCAGGTATAACCCAAATATCGGTTAGTAAGCAAAATCATACACAAGTAATAAAGCATCATTATTTTAATAAAATAGTATAATATGCATATACATGGATTCATCCATATCCATTCATTATGCTCATATTCAAACATTCTCGATTCCATCTAACGGAGCAAGCATTATTCTTAGACCAGGATTTCTACTCTTACACAGAGTAGGACCACTATTCAAGCTAGGTATCCTCTTTGCATATGGGTGGTCTCATAGGTCCTTCCTAGTGGAGTCAAGCTCTATTCTCAATACCTTCAGGACTTCCTAGCCTTGCACAGAGTAGGATCACGACCCCCTACCCTAGTCTAAGGTACACTCATGGATCATTATCCTAGGCCCATCATGGTAGAGTCAAGCTCTATACTCAAGACCTTCAAGATCTCCTAGGTCTTTCCTAGCAGAGTCAAGCTCTATACTCAAGACTTTTGAGACTTCTTAGACTTGCATAGAGTATGGCCGCAACCCCCTACCCTAGTCTAGGGTATACTCGTAGATGTAATGTGCATGTCTATGCATATGTCTCTTTAAATTCATTTCATACATTACTCACACACCCGTATGCATATACTTTCATAATATTGTTACTCTATCAGTTCATAATACAATGCATATAGTTATACAAAAATACTTGTAAATAATTTTAGAAACGAACAAGTAAAAGGGTTACTCCAATTACCTTTTACCCTTACTATTAAGGGTTACCAATCGTAGTGAACTCCCAAGAGTATAGTTTCCTACAAACAATGTCATAGGTGCTCAATCGGCATACTGTAGTGTCCCTCAATCAATTCTTAATACTCAGTATAGGTATTGATTTGGTGAAACCAAATCCCTTAACACACAAAATGGTTCAATTAACACCTTTTGAATTCAAAAGTTTACTATCTATAGTCACTGGCTCTATAGGCCATTCAATTGACCATAACAACCTCTAAACTCACTCAATTTCAACATTTTAACCTAACTCTTTAGGCTAATTAAGCCTAAGTCCTCAAGGTTCAACTATTTAACTCCAGACTAGTCACAAAACTTTAGTTTCATATTCGATAGCCCTTTTTAAGCATTTCTTTCAAATTCAAACACCTTAAAACTTCCTAATTTGATTTCTCAATCGACCAAATTTAATGAAAATCATGTTGAAAAGAAGCTTAGGGCTGTACAATACTTACCCAACAAGTTACTAGTTGAAGCAAATTCCCAACCACCAGATAATGCAAGCCCTACTAGATAAGAACTTCTTCTCCTCTCCAAACACGTTTTCCTCCACTTTTCATTCTAATTTCACGAGTTGATCACATTATCTTTAAGCAATTTTGTGCAATACGCTACATCACATGTACCTTTTGCCATGGCATGCGGTACAATGTGGAAACTCTCACTGTTGTTCGTGCATTATGCCCTGGATTGCCATTGTACTATCTAATCCTATCAATATATCAACAAATCAACACAAAACATTAAATCAACATCCAAACCACAATCAATCCCTTAATTACTAATTTACCCCTGATTAGCAACTAGTTTTCCTAGATTGAATTTCAGGATGTTATAGTGCTTTACTTTTCTTTCTAACACTTTCTTAGAATAACTTGTGAGCCATGTCAATTTACACAATTAAGCATTATATGTAAATCTCAAATTTACCATAAGTACTTACTAACACAACTAACTAAATTAAACATTTAATCACTTCTAATTAGCAACCTTAACACCTATTTACCTTCCATAACCTTTCAATGACTTTTATTAGCTTTCATGTTACTATTATAGGACTTTTTACACGTCTAAACCTTCTATTTAAGGCTAAATTGAGCCTACAATTTAAAAGCTCAACCACTAACCACCAAATTAGCCATAAATTCTTACTTTAACTTCTATGAATATTTTCACAACTAAAAGGTTAACAAACAACCCTTCAAAACTCTTAAATTAAATTTCTCTAACTAAGAGAAATTAGGGTAGAATAGGAGAGGAAGAAGGTACAAAACTTATTCAATAAGTGACAAGTTGAAACTATCTCCCAAGTGCCTGTTATTGCTTGCCCTAGTAGAGAGATGCCTTATCTCCTCTCACTGTCATTATCTTCCCTTTTCCTTCTCTCTTCACGAGTTGTTCCATGTAACCATTACTCATATTTTTGCTCAATATGCCACAACATCATGTATATGCTGCAGCGTATGACATAACGAGGGAACTCTCATTGTGGGATGCACACTTTGCTTTGGATCATAATTCTTTCACTCAATCCTAATCGTATAATTGCCTAACAACTCAAAATGTCAATTTACCATCTAGACCACTATTAATTAATTAATCCACATTTAATAATTTACCCTTAACTAGCTATTAGTTTTCGGATTAAAGATCTAGGATGTTACATAATAAATTCATTAGTGATCCAAAAACTCACTAAACTCAATTTATTTGTGATTTTACCACTTTATCCTTACTAAGTCCTCAAATTCTAAATTGACAATTTGGGGATGTTACAAGTTGCACCTGGAAAAAAACATCTAAGGAAAATTTTACTAGTACAAAATATTCTAAATTCTACACCAGTTTTGGCACAGACAGTGTAGAAATAGGAGGCAATGGCATTTTCATAAATAAAAAAACTTCTACAATGATATTTACACTAGTTACACAAATAATCGGTATAGATATCTATTTTTATTTTTAAAAAATATTTTGACATATCTACATCGGTTAATCTCCATAACCAGTGTAGATATGTTTTATTATTTTTAAAAATTTTAATTCTCAGCATATCTAAACTTGTTATAAATTATAACCGGTGTGTAGATATGTTTCATTATTTTTTAAATTTTAAATTTCAGCATATCTACACCGGTTATGATTTATAACCAGTGTAGATATGTTTCATTATTTTTAAAAAATTATTTTCAGCATATCTACATCGGTTATAAATTATAACCGATGTACATATCTTTTTATTTATTTTTTGTTTAATTTCTTATCATATCTATACCTGCTATGAATTATAATCGGTGTAGATATGTGTTTTAATTTCAAAATCTAGCACAAAATGTTAAACCCTTCTCGCACTACTGCAACTCATCGTTCTCATCTCTTCTTCATCACAGCACATCTTCACTCTCTTCTCTATTCTAACTCTCAATTTAGCCCATCTAAATCTCAAACTCGTCATCGTCTTCTTTTTTTTCAATCACATTCTCTGTTCTCAATCTTAAACTCGTCGTCCTATTCTTAATTTTCAATCAGCCCCTCTAGTAACTCAACCCCATTGATAAAATTGAAGCGAACCCAGTTAAAGGACCTTTTAGATCTCTTTAGAAAAGCTTGCCTCTGTCACTTATACTTCAACTGTGGGTGGAAACAAGGTGTAAGAAGCTTCAAATTCTCATTGATTGAGGTTAGACTTCACTATGTTTTGTACCTAACACTATTTTAAAATTCAGATCTTTGAATTTTGATGTGGATTTGAATTTAATTAAGAGATTTGCTGGATAATCAGTTGCAATATCTCATCTGTTGGGATTTTTCATTACAGAAGAAAATATATTTCTATTGGTATTTGATAGGGATTATGTGAACTTGATCAGTTATAGCTAATTGATTTGATTATTCACTGTGTTGTTGTTGATATAATTTGCTGTATATAATGTGATATGTGTTTACTTCATATGCTTTAATGCTAAATGGAACAATTTAGTGCCACAATTAGAGGATAATATAACCTTGTTTGGAAGTAGAATCCATTAATTCCTGTGATATGTTATTCTACACTATGAAGTATGCATTGCCATTTATAATTTTCAATGTTTTTACTTTGGCTAATCTTATAAAAGTCTATTAGCATTACCTATAATGGTGACTTAAAGACAAACAGGAAGGTAATGATCAAATTTGAAGAGAAGAGGCCAGGATTAAAATTTGAAAATTCATGTTTGCAAGGTATTTGATAGAATGCTTATTAGGAAGGCTTGCTTGATTATGCACCAGTCGGTAACTCTATTAATCCCACAAGAAGCATGAACTAGCTTGGTTATTATTTTTTTGTAAATTTAAACTTAGTTTTTATGACAGAATTTATGTAAAAAGTTATTGAGATCTTAAGTCAAGTTTGGATTTTTGAAAGTTATGTAGTTGATAATTTATAAGATATAATATCATTTTAGAAGTCATATTTAGATTCTTGGAAATTGTTACAAATTACTATGAATTAAAAGTTACTACAAGAAAAAGGGTTATGTCTATATAAATTCTATTAGGTTGGTTTATTTCTTATAAATTAAATTGTTGTGACATCATTACTATTTTTTTTTTTATGCTAGTGGAGTGCTAATAGAGGCTTGAGGCCATTAGGCATTACATGTGACTTTATTTTGTTCAAACAGTATTATTTTCACCTTCTATTTGCAATTGTAAATTTAGTGAAAAGCCCAACTTTTAAGGGAGACTGCCAAATTTTTTTTAAAATTATTGTTTTGCCCCTTCTTCTATATGGTAAGGGCTAAAAAATATAAAGTTGGCTTTTCTCCTATTTATTAGATAGGAGGGAAGCTAACTCTAAAAAATATTCTCAAAAAAATTAGAAATTTTTGAATTAAATTAGAAATTATTATGTTAGCATGGTTGTTTCTTATTGTTGTTTAGCCCTATCCTAATGATTTAGTGATAATCCATGAATTGTGTTGTGTTTTAGGAAGACAAATTAAATATGAATCATAGTTAAATAGATGCCAAATGAACGAGCCTAGAGTATGCTAATGGGGTTAAGATTTCTGAAATTTGCTCAAAGCAATGTTGAAGATGATAGTAGGAGGTTTTATTATCCTTATAGGGACTGTTTAAATGAGAGGCGGCTAAATGCAGATAAGATATATAAACACTTAATTTGTGAGGGGTTTCTCAAAAGTTATAGGGTATAGATATGGCATGGTGAAAGGCTGAATATGCCGATGTCGAGTACATCTCAATTACGGAATGTTGATGTTGTTGTTGATATTGATGATGATATGGTTGATCGGTTGGAGGACATGATCCATGATGTTGCTAAAAAGGCTTTTGAGCAATCTCAAGCATATAATAATATGTACAGTGATGCAAAGACACCTTTATATCTGGGGTGTAAAGAATTTAGTCTATTGAATACAATATTAGAATTAGTGAACTTGAAAGCTAGATTCAATTGGAGAAACAAGAGTTTCACAGAAATGCTTGAGTTGTTCAAATTAATACTTTTGAAAGAAAATATATTGTCAGTTCGTTACTATAAGGAAAAGAAAATTCTATGCCCACTAGGTATGGAGTTTAGGAAAATACATGCATGCCTAAATAACTGCATACTGTACAAGAACATAAAGAGAAGCAAAAGTGTCCGGTATGTGAGACACCAAGGTATAAAGAAAACAAAGCTCTTGAGAAGGTGCTATGGTATCTTCCAATTATGCTAAAGTTTAAACAATTGTTTGCTAATGAAAAAGTTGCGAAGAATCTGAGATGGCATACAGATAAGAGGATTTCATATGGAAAGCTCTGACATCCAGCCGATTCAGAGCAATAGAATGAAATTGACATTTTATTTCTCGAGTTTGGTAGTGATCCAACGAACCTCAAGCTTGGTGTTACCTCCTCTTATATCTACTCAATATAGGAGAAAATTACAATGTTACCACATCACTCACAACAGTCAATAAACAAATATTTTGTCTGAAAAGCTTAAGCCCAAGACTCGTTTCACAAAATCATAATTCATTAAAGAAAAACATAACAGAAGCAATTTGTACATTACTCTAATATGTAGTGGACATAACCCACCAACATCCTTATCTCAAATGCATGCATTTTTCATCACAAAAATAAGTTGGGATTTGATCCGTGTGCCACGGCGTGCAGTACATACACTGCAGCATGTGGTACAGAGCCACACGCTCAGTCTGTTCTATGTCATACATTATGACATGTGACACCATGTGTCGCAGTGCGCCTGTCTAAATTTCTGCTGTCATTTTGACAGTAAAAATGATAAACTTCTGGCATGTGTCATTTTCACATACGATATCCGATCAGAATGATTCAAGCACCCACATGAAGCTTAGCTCGTAATCTAACTAATGAGATAGGTTTAGACACGATCTAACAATCTGATTAAAATTTAAACACCAGGGTGCAAAAAGTCACTTTTTCTAAAAAAAATTGTGCACCCAAGTGCTCAAACTGATCCCTTTCTCTCATTATACCACACAAGGACTTAAATCAAGTCCAAAAAGACCTAATACACCTAATTAATCACAATCTATCTCAATCATATTCACATATCAAAATTTGACCCTTCTACGGCTAATTTACACATTTCACATAATCACACACTTTGCCATTTCTTGGCACAACTTAGCCCACTTGGCTACTTTTGATCCCATTCATATACATTCATGTTCACAATACAATCTTGGCCTTGAATTACTCATTTCATTATAATTTCTCACTTGGGCTTAAGATTCACCAACAATTACAATCATTTTAGCTCAAACATACTCAATCATAGCCCTTTGCTTCATTTCATCACAAATGCACATAATTAGGCTTTGATTCCACACAAAAATCATTTTTCAAGCTCCGCATGCAATCCTATAGAAACTCATTTACACATATATACACAAGTTAGCTAGTTCATTGCATAAACTTTGAGTCCACATAGCTTTTAAAAACTCAAGCCAATCCTGATTCTTTTCCCTTATCCTGATCACTGCCTGATCCTGTAAACATATAACCATGAGGGTGAGATAAAAATCTCAGTAACGAAATAAATCACTCTTATTGACTATCACATGCAACAATATGAAAGTAAAGCATATTATACCATTCAAATCTCATTAAATAACATTTATATCACATATCTCATCTCCATTTCTTTTCACATAACACATCCATTCTCAACTTTTCAACTTTCACATAGAATTCCATGTCATCTTATAACATATCACATTATCATATAGCATAATATAGCATGATCACTACTGATTGAACCTTCAAATCATCCTGACACAAAACTGTATGCCTACCTTAGACTAATGTACACTCTCATTAGCCTTGAACTCACCTACAGTGGTGGAATTATCTGGCCAAAGATGTCCTAACGAACATATAGACTATGGTTTCCCTCAATATCTACACACAATGGGGCATCGTTGACTCTAATACCGTATCACAAAGACATTAAGGAGTCTCACATCTCTAATACCGCACCTTAATAGGCAGTAAGGAGATCTTCTCCAATACCGCACCTTACAAGACACTAAGAAGAATTGTTTCCAACACCGCACCTTATCAGGTATTAAGAAAACCTTGCCATATGACCTTTATCATCTCCTCTACTTGAGTAAACTCCTACCCCTATGATCATACTTTCTCAACCATTTAAGGTTCCCATTTATCATTTTACTCATTTCTCAAACATAGCATGTATATATATATATAATACATTCCATTTAAAACTAGACATTTCAATTCTTTATTTCAACCAAAATCTATTTTACACAACAATCACACAATGCTATAAAACATGCTCAATTTAAAACCATTTCATGCATTACATAGCATACTAATATATAGTACAATTAACAGTCAAACAAAGAAAGTTATTCGATTACCTCAACCCTTCTGTCACTAGAAAGGTTGCTTGTGGATTTCAAAAACCTCACAAGCTTATCTCAAGCTTCCTTCCTCTAATCACTAGTCCAATATGCCAATTTAAACACATTTAGAACATTTTAGTCATTTAGTCTAATTTGACTAAAAACTCATTTTTACTACTTTAGACTATATTCATTCGTAAACTCTTTTCCATTTATCCATTTTAGGTCCATTACTACTCAATTACTACTTTACATCACCTCAATCAGTCTTATTTCATAAAAATTAGATTTTTACCCTAAAACTCTCTCTCTCTAAGGTTAAATTGAGCTTACAATTTTAAAGCTCTATTGTTTAGCTTTAAACCAATTGCAAAGCTCTAATTTAACTTTTGAGAACCTTTTTATTACTATTAAACAAGAATCAAATCCCTTAAATTCCACCGATTCATTTCCCCTATAACTCATTTTTAGAGAAATTTGTGTAGAATGGAAGATAAGAGTTATACGTAGCTTACCTGACACATTATCAATCTGAATCACCTTCTAATGGCTTGAAACACCTTGTTCTAGCTCCTCAACCCTTCTCCTCTACTCCTCTCATGTGTTTCTCAATTTTACCTCTCTGAATTTCTAAAATTTCATGACTTATAAAGGCAATTTCTAGTTTATGTGCCATGGCGCATGCAACATAAGCTGTGGTGCGTGACACAGTGAGATTTATTCTCACCGTATGTACTTTCTTCAACCCAAAATGTACTCCTTCCATGAGTATTGTATTCATACAGCATACCAACAAGTCAAATCATCAAGTAAACTGAATCTCTAATCCCACAATAATTACTATTTTATTCTCAATTAACTACTAAGCTCGGGATTAAGAAATTTAAGATGTTACTCTTGAACTTAGTATAGATAGTATGAATCCTTATGGCAGCCTTAGTAGCATACACAGTTCATGGCCTATTCTGTTAGTGATTTACAACTTATTTCCCATGTTGTGCATGCAATACAAGTATATCATGTTGTCTATGATTATTTCAGGACTGAAACAACCGAGAAATGATAATGATGTTTACCTAATACCGTTGATCGAAGACTTAAAAAAGTTGTGGGAAGTAGGTGTAGATGTGTTTGATGCAAATCAAAAAGAGGTATTCAAGCTACATGTGATGATCTTTTACACTATAAATGACTTCCTTGCATATGGAAACTTGTAAGGCTACAGTGTTAAGGGGCATAAAGCATGTTTGATTTGTGAAGTAGGAAAGTAGGAACATGCTATCATCAACTTCATCATAGAAAGAAGACAGTCTATCTTGGCCACAGGAGGTTTCTTGAAGAGGATCACCATTATCATAGAATGAGGAAAGCTTTCTATGGTGGTCAGGAGCATGGAATTACCCCAAAACCATTGACAGGGGAGCAGGTTTATGAATTGGTGAAAGACATCAATGTTACATTTGGTAAAACTATAAAAAAAAGTGAAAAATATATATGAAAAAAGAGATCTATCTTCTTTGACCTTCTATAATGGTGCCATCTTCATTTAAGACATTGTATTAATGTCATGCATGTGGAGAAGAACGTGTGTGATAGCACTACTGGAATGCTTCTTGACATACCGAGCAAGTCTAAGGATGGTGTAAAGGCAAGATTAGATTTAGTGGACATGAAAATTAAAGAAGATTTACATCCAAGGCTAGTTGGTAGAAGGACTTACTATCCTTCGACTGAACATATTTTATGCAAGGATGAGAAAAGAAGCTTCTGTAAGTGCTTACATAGCATGAAAGTTGCCTTAAGGTATTCTTTAAATTTTAAGAAGCTTGTGTCAATGAAGGATTTAATATTAGCAGGCCTCAAGTCTCATGATTGTTATGTTTTTATGCAACAATAACTATCAATGGCTATTCGAGGCTTTTGTAAAGATGAATTAAGAGATGTCATAACTAAAATTTGCTTTTTCTTCAATGCTATATGCCGTAAAGTCCATGAGCCTAAAGAATTGGATGAATCAAAAAATGAAGCATATCTTATCTTGTGCCAGATCAAAAAGCTCTTTCTTTCATCATTTTTAAACATTATGATATATTTAATTGTTCATCTAGTAAGGCAGATAAAGTTATGTGGCCCTATTCATTTATAATAGATGTACCCAATTGAAAGAGAAATGATAGTTATAAAAGGATAAGTGAAGAGTCTATACCATCCTGAAGCATCCATTGTTTAAAAATGTGTCTCTTAAGAAGCAGTAGAATTTTGCCAATATTACTTGAATAGTGTATGACCCATTGGGTTAAGACAACATGATGCTAAAGATCATAGACATGGCATTTCTATGAAGACTGCTGACCTCATGAATTGCAACAAGCACACTTACATATCTTGAATAACATTGATCGAATTCAAGACTATATAAATGCAGATAAAGAACTTATAAGGAAGAAAAATAATCAAATTAGGATGACTGAGCAAAGACTAATTAGAGAGCATAATAATACTTTTGCTAAGTGGTTCAAACAGAAGGTTGAGAAGGAAGATTGTGTTTTTGATATTGTTAAAAGGTTGGCACAAGGTCTTGAGTGTGATGTTATATACTGGACTATATTTGATGTTAATGAATATTTATTCTACATGAAATCTCTAGATAACAGGAGTAATGTGCAAAATAGTGGTGTTATGCTAGTACCCTCAGGCATGCACTTCTCTAGCTTGAAAGACCCAAATCCTTTGTTCGCATCTATACCTTATTATGGAGTTATTGAAGAGATCTGGGAGGTTGACTATATTAAATTTAAAATCCTTATTTTCAAATTCAAGTGGGTTGATGTTAAAATGATTTTTATCAAGATAGGATGGGATTTACATTAGTCAACTTGAATATTCTAAGTTTTGGCAATGAACCTTTTAATATGGAAAACTAAGTGAAACAAGTGTTTTATGTGACGGATCTGAGAAGTGAAATATGCTTAGTGGTTCTTAAAGGAAAAAGGGAGGTTAATATTGATGAGAAGGATTGTTCAAATTGTAATATTTTCAAGACTCCTTCATTCTCAATAGGCTTATCTGTACTAAATGTAAAAGATGAAATGGATGAAAAACATGGCACAAAAGATGATCACCATGAAAGGATATGGGAGAATATTACTATTTAAAAATATGTTAAAAGTTAGTTATTTATGACAAACATGTATTGGTTATTTCTTGTGTTTTATTCATGTTAAAGCATGCTTTATTTATTAGTAATATCACTGATGATGTTTACTTATTGTCTAAATAGGAGCATGGAGGATCGAAGCATTAATCAAGATCAACCTGACCCTTCTACCTTGATCATATCTACCAGGGGTGATGACAGTATGCCTATTAGTCCCCAAACTGAGGGTAGCAGCCAATCTACAGGATCCAGGAGACCTAGAAGTAGAACGCGATTAAGAAAGTTGGCTTTGAGATGGAGTAGAGGTGAGAAGATTCTAATCTAGTTTGAAGATAATTGAAAGCCAATCAAGCCTAATGGGGCCAAGTTTATTAATTTTTAGGCCTCCAAGCTCGCAGCAAGCTAAGTATATTGGCACCCATATGGGATGATGTCCTAGAAAGAGTGAAGGAATAGATCTAGGAAGCCATCAATGTATGAAAAACATACTTTTATCACTTTTTATCACTATCTGTTACTAATTATTATTACTATATCACTAACTATTTCAATGGCATGTATTGCAGGTCACATATGATGTCCTCACTAGTATAGATTTTAAGCATAGGTTGATGACCTAGGCTTGTGATTGTTGGAGGGATTTCAAGACATCACTAGCTAAGATATTTGTGCATATTGAGGTGCTAGAAGGACACCATGGCCTAATCCTTATACCTAATACACGTTTCTCGGTGCAGTTGCTTTTGAAGAATTCATTAGGCTTTAGACTATGCCAAATGCTCTAGTGAGTTAGTTTATTTTTCATTTATTATTTTTATTTTTAGTTATATATCATTGTCTTTATTAGATAATGAATATTTTCTATTTTAATTAACAGGAAAGAGGAGAAAGGCACAAGAAGTTAGAAGGAAGAGTAATTGCCCTTAAACAAGTCTTATGGCAGTTGTGTTAGCCAATAAGGAATTGAAGGATGCCAAGAGGAGGAAGAGAGAAGAACAAGCTGAGTTAGATCCTTATATTCTACTATCTCCCTATCTCCAATACATCATGATGAGAGATAGATCTACTCTCACCAAAAGAAGGACGGGTCCTTTTCAAGCGAACATGCTCGTGAGGTTGCTTAAAAAATTATAAGTACAATTGTCTTTTGTAATCTTATTTTAAATATGAAATATTACTAATTAATTATTTTTTGTATGTTACAGGATGAGCTTAAACAGAAGCAATCTGAGGGATCATTTGTCCCATAGGGAAGAAATAATATCCTGACCATTGCTACAGGGAAAGGAGAGCATCTTGGACTTGTTTAGGGATTCAGATCAGGGGTGAACATAAGAGATGTATTTGAACCACCTTGTCGATACCATTTCAAGACTCAGGACTACGGAGGAGTTAGATGTCATGTTAGCTCGATCAAGGGTTGAGGTAAGGGTCGAGGCAAGGGTTGAGGTTGAGGCTACTCTTAAAGCCAGGCTACAAAAGATAAAGGAAGAAATGATGATGATAGGAGCTCAATCAAGGAGCCAAGTGGTCTACAGACCACTCTTCTTTGTCATCCGAGCACTAAAAGAAGCATTATTGTTCCACTTCCTTCAGAGGATGACCCTACTCCAAAGAGTGAACTATACTACTTGTATATGGAGGATCTGGATAAATGCTTAGTAGTAAACAATCACATCTATAAGGGGTTAAAATGCTACTTCTAGGAAGTTCAAGAAGATGTTGTTAAGGTCACTGTTGAAGAGGTAAAAATTGATGGTTTCTCCTGTCCCGTTCCCCACTGATGAGATCAAGACAGTGAAAGATACCAAGGGCACTTTTTGCTTATGGCCAAAGAGATTTGTTGGGAAGCCTCAAGATCCAGTAACAAATTATTATTACTAATTGTAATGAATTCTTTATATTTAAGAATGTGTTACTAACTTTTTTATTTAATAGGAAACCCATCGTCCCATAAAGTAGGTTGAAAGCCACAATTGTTCAAGCTAAGTCCATGGGATCGATTTATATTAATGGCATATGGTGGATCATTTCCATCTCAGTGTTTTAAAGTGATTCCTAATCTTGCTAGTGTAAATAACTATAGAATGTTTGTTGCGAATAAGGATCTCTATCGGATTCTCATTGATACTGAACTAACCATGGTAAACATTCAAATGAGGATGATGTAAGTATCTTCTGCAAAATTTAAATGAAAATAAAACAATTTAGCTTTTCAAACTAAGCTGTTGTTTTTATTTTTGTAGGTTTTTGCATCAACTGGTAGTTTCCTCGGGTAAAAACAAACAATACAAATTTCTTTGCCCGCGTTATAACTAATGATACGGAACCACCAAAAAGGTAAAGGAGACATATATGAACTAGAGGCCCAGTGAAAACAAAAAGGAGTGTTACTTTTCATGTTCCTCAATTTGTAAGTAAATATGTTCGAATTTATTTATAATAGTATTGAATATTTGTTTAAGTCACTTTATTTTTTTTACAGTACAAACTAGCAATTGATAGTATTTTTGATGAAGGCAATTCTATAATGTGTTATGCTCTTGCACTCGTAAACTCAATCAACAATGAAGAAGTCTTATAAGCAATAAGTGTGCTTAAGGAGTCTTATAATACATTTTGGTTAGTAATTAAGTACTAACTTTGTCATGTTAATGATAAGGCTATGAAGATAGTCAACAAGTTAGGTTGGGCAAGGCCTCACGTGATGTCAAGGATCCTACATGGATAACACTATAGGCAATAAATTGTACATGTTTTATTTTATGTATTTTGATGGATAGGGCTTTATTTAGCATAATTATGATAATGTTGTGTTATTCTAGAGAGCCATTAGCAACCCCTTACTTATTTGTGTGGCTTTTTATGTGTTGAGACATGCATATAATATCATCACAAGCCAGCTTGACTAAGTTCATTAAAGAGGTAAATCTAATTTTGCATGTTGTTTATTTTTTTTTCTTCAAATTGCTAACTTAATTCCCTTATCCCCTAATTTTTCAGATGTTTCAATGATTCCATCTCTATTTTCAAATGGACGTAGAGATCCATCAAATTAGGCATATAGTAAGGCCTCTTCATGTTAGATCTACAGTAGTAATCCTCCTTACAGAGTGCATTGTGTAATTGTAAATATTTGTTATGTGTAGAACTACTTAGTTGAAATTTATGTTTTTTGCACTTGGAATTGTACATAATTTCAAATTCATTTATTTAAACAATATATTATGTTTGGCTGGCCGGCTATTATTGGCTATTATATATTTGATCAATGCAGGATTGAAATTACAGCCTATCATGGTTAGGGTAAATTAAAAAATGGAAGAGATTTTTTTAAAATTTAATAGCTACACCGGTTTTTGGTATAACCGGTATAGATATTAGGTCATCTACACCAGTTATGACTACAATCGGCATAGATTACAGACTATCTAACACAGGTTTATTTCTAGAATTGGTGTAGATATATAAGTCATCTACACTGATTGTAGAAATAATCGATATAGATTTTTTAAATCGACACCAGTTCTAAAAACCATCGGTGTAGTTAGTTTGTAATCTACACCGGGTTCTAAAAGCAACTGGTGTAGATAATCAATAAGCTACACCAGTTGTTTCCAAATCGATGTAGATATCAAATTTTTTAAAAAAATTTATATTCATAATAATGTTACCACACCGGGTTTAGAATGGTGTAGATTTGTTCATAACTACACCGATTAAATAACCGATGTAGATGACTTCATGATATCTACATCGATCTTCTTACACTGGTTAAATAACCAATATAGATAAGCTATTTTAACTAGTGTAAATTTTCCTGTCTAAACTAG